>NC_092206.1:1702878-1752099 GCF_043381705.1 Parasteatoda tepidariorum | reverse complement strand
TATATATATATATATATATATATATATATATATATACCAAGAATTTTCCCATCGGTCAGCAGTAAGGGAATATTTGGTAGTAGCTTTCACCATGGGAATATTAAATCTCGTTTGAAATAGACATTTTTTCAATTCCTACTATAAGTTCAAAAATAATTAAAATATCGTCTGTGCTAATTAATTACATTATTTGAGGTTACCCCTTCATATCATTAAGAATGAGCCCTAGAAAGTGAAGATCCAATCATTAGATCAAGGTTATTAAGGGTGGTTCGTTTTTTTCCTACTATTAGTTCACACTCTTCCTATATTTTGTTCAAATTTTCAATCGTTAATAAAATACTTTTTTATTCATCCATTCAAATTCAAATAAATTTTTTTTTGAACTTGTAGTCGATGACACTTGATGTTAATACAGTTTTTTTAAAATGTTAATTCATTCATTAAATTTAATTAGCTAATTCTAGTTTTATATGAAAGAAAAAGTTTTAATTATTTAATAAAAAGTAACTGAAATATAATTTTTCTTGGTTGACTTAAGTTGGAATTGACTTTTAATTTTTTTCTTCTTTTTATTTATATATTGCTTGTTTCTATAATTCGGACGCTAGAACTATTTTATCAATTTTAAGCTTAATTACATAAATATTAAGTGATAAATTGTGATCTTAGAAGGGGCTTTGTTCTTTCATTTATAAGATATGAGGGGGCTAAAGCCTTTTCTGCCCCCTGGTTCCGAAGTCTGTGGATTGCAAAACAGTATTGGGATAATTTTAACAGAAAAAAAAATTGAGAAAGTACCTCTCGCTCTATATCTGATTTGGTGACGGCCTGGTATTTTAAATATATCTGAAAAATACTGCCGAATAAAGTAAATATCCACCCTCAATTTAATTGTGAAAATTAAATAAAGAGGAATTAAAGGCATATTTAAAATTTTCTCATCCTGTCTGTTGAGTTAAGCTTCGTAAGAGTCATTAAAATTACTTTGATGTCTACTTTGATGGAAATTATTTATGCTCACAAACGCGTTTCATTGCCTACATACAGACCATTAAAGTAACTTTTCTTCTTTATTCTGTTGAATGTAGCCACGCAAAATAATCAATAAAACTACGATTTATTAAATATATTTAGAAATATTTTCTAAATATATTATAATATTTTATATATTATTTCTAAATATATCACAGTCCCTGTACAAATTATTAGACGCGCTATAAGATTCTATGTGAAATCTTAATTATCAGGTGATACTATACAGCTTTATGGTTTTTACGTGACTGAAACCGGTTTGCACTTGTTTACGTTCGCGCATCAATGGGTTAAATTAGACGATATATCATATAAATATAGAATATTTATTGTATCAGGTAGTATATTATAATAATCATATCAAATGATTAGAGGCACTGCAGACTCCTTGACATATCATTAAACATTAAGACTCTAAATTGTGCGGAATTATTAATTACTTGATATAGAAATGATCTTTGATTGCACTGTAACTCGCAACGGCAATGTTGACAGAGATGCCAACTGTTCCGGACAAGGCGAAATAAATAAGAAAGCGGTAAATAACTACAAACTAAATTTTGCAAATATTTGACTAGTTTTGCTTGCTTTTTAAAAGGTATAGCATGACATAACTACTATAAAGTGGCGAATTACATATGCCTACGAATTATTTAGAAGTAGCAGGGGATAAAAATCTACTAAATTGAATTTATTAAACCAGGAATCACAATTGATAAACTACCACATTAAAATATTTATTTGCTGTCCGGAGCTAGTTGGCATCTCTGTTGTTGTTGTTAAAGTATGCCTGTTTAGGCAGAGGGGGTGCGATTGCTCTTGTTTTCCAGTGGCGACATCTATTGCCAAGAATTCGACTTCTGCCACACCATACGTCACACCCGTTTATAGGGCGGAACCATTCATACATCCATTCATTCATCGTAATTTTGACCTGAATCAGAGAGCGATAGATCTCCAATCCAGTACCCCCAGAGGAATTGATTTGTTATGGGAACATGGAGGACTTTTGCAACTCGATAGATTTAACGTGCATCAGTCACTTTACTACGCAGGGAGTCTTCGGCCGGCGGGGTTCGAACCCACGAACTCTCGGACATGGACCCAGCACCCTACCGACCTCCCGGCCTCGGCATCTCTGTGTTGAAGACGTCTGAAACACGTCAATTATTGTTTTGACATAAAAAACAAATGACGTCTCCCAGGCGTCTTCGTATATCAAGGGGTCAATAATCACATGTTCTGCACGAGTTTATATGCAATACTTTTATATTTAAACATACATGTAATGGGTTATTATTTAGGAAATTTTTTCATATACTTCCTATTAGTATTAATTTTTAACGTATTGACTTACAATGTTAACCCACTGATGCACGAATGTAAACAAGTGCAAACCGGTTTCAGTCGCGTAAAAACAATAAAGCTGTTAAGTATCACCTGATAATTAAAATTGAATATAGAATCTTACACTGTGTCTAATAATTTGGCAAGGGACCGTATATTTCTAAATATAAATTCATATTATTTAGAAATTAAAAATGATTTCCTTTTCAGTAAATTTTATGATGAACCATTAAATTCAATGTGACATTTCTTCCAAAATTGTACCACTGAGAAACACCTTTGATTCGATTAATTTTTAACTAAATAAAATTTTGTGAAATACAGCTCTGCAAAAGTTGTTACATGCGTCGTAAAACCTTAACTCGATAAAATACTCGTAATATTTTGGAGATTCAAAGTAATTTCATGCCTCCGATAAGTTAGTTTCATGATGCCTGGAATTTCGATTGAATTTCATATCTTGTAGGCATTTTAAGTGTTTGACTTTTTATACCATTCCATGCAAAATAGTAAATGCTTGGTTTAACTTTCAGTTTTTTTTCCTGCGCAAAATTTGTCCATACAATTTGAATATGTGACTGTGAATGAACGAAATTGGTGTTGTTGTTGTCTTCCACCGGTGAATGTTGACAATCACATAGTCGCTTCGGTAAGTGACCAAAATATATACTAGATCTAGTTAAGTGTCATTGCCTGGTATACATTTGCCCGGTATGCCCGACATCAATGTTTTTATTTTAAGGTTCAGTATCACTGCCCGGTATACATTTGCCCGGTATGTCCAACATCAATGTTTCTTTAAAGTTAAGTGCCACTGACCAGTCTGCATTTAAAAGGTTCTTCAAACACTTTAAAAGGTTCTTCGAGCACTGATATTTCTCCTAATCTATCTTCAGCAGATATTAAAATTTCGAATAAATATAATAATATCAATGATTAAATTAATATCAAATCGGATATAACAAATATTTCGGACAGACTCCAAAGCGAGTATGTGATTGTCGACATTCACAGGTGAAAGTTGACATTCTTTTGTTTTCGATTATTGACGGTAGCATATATATAAGGGAATATTATGTGAAACTTTTTTTTGAAATTCAAAATTTCAAAAGAATAATAAGTTTTCACTATAATCACACAAAATTATATATTTTTCAGCTCAGTTGAAAAATGTTACTCTACAGTCTAAAAGTTTCTGTCTTCTGTAACAAATTGTAATTTTCACTTTTTTTTTTAAAGCATCTATCTAAATCAAGCTCGAAGTTCACATACGTTAATACGAAAATAAAATATATCTACACTAGTGTAAGAAATTAAGGTCGATTATCTCCTGAACTACTGGACCGATTTTAATGAAATATGATAGGTGCATACATGGATACTGTGAGGAGAGTAGTTATCGACAATGTCAACCTTCATGTATGAAACGGTACCCCACTATAGAATCGAGTTAACATGTCTTATATACCAGTGAATTGGAACTGTATTTTTGTAGTGGTAGATACACTACAATACTCCCCGACCAGAATTATGTCTGTGATGGAATTCGATGAACGGATACCGCTAGTTGATTCATTGCTGTTTTGTGATAAGGCGGGAGAGCTGTATTAAGATCACCGTATTTTCGTTGATCGTGAGAGCTGTAATTAGTTCACGGTCGTGGTTGCTCCTGCGTTACCATTAGCAGTCGAGTGTATGCAGGTCAACGTTGTGAGTGATCGAGACTGAGTAGCAACAGTACGAGGAGGTGGATAATGTCACAGTCATAACCAGCAAGTCAGCTGTTAAATGTAGACAATCCATCGAAATAGGCGTGTTTAAATCGAAGTGGGAGTTTCTGGGAAGGTAGGCTTGTTCACATCAAGTCAGAAGGTCACCAGTTTGGGGAGCAAGAAGTTATAAACTATGTCAACTTTCATCTGTGAAAAGGTACCCATACATAGAATAGAGTTAGCATGTCTTATATTGGAATTGTATTTTTATAGTGCTAGATAAACTACAATACAATACAAAACAAATAACCATTCAACAATTGTAATACACATCCATAATCATGCGCAACACTCGTTGGAGTCTGAAGGTATGAAACAACGGTTGCAGAATGAACAAAGAAAATAGGGGGTATGGTCCCCTCTTACAGATATACAGGCCTTTCAGCGTGATTTCATACTTGAAATAAGGCAGTTTATCTTTTTCTGTGGCAATTTTCCTGTGGAAATTTCATACCTTCAGATTCCAACGAATGTTACGCACTATCATGCGTGTTTATTACAATTGTTGAATGATTATTTGTTTTGTATTGTATCAATGTATGTACGTATTAAATTTCATTAAAATCGGTCCAGTAGTTCTAGAGATAATCGACCAAGTCTGAAAATTCTCTTAATTTCTTACAACAGTGTAGATCAAAAGCAAAATATTAGACGTTTTCATAAAATAAAAAAAATAAAATAATAATAATAATAAATGGAGGACTTGATCTTAACTTTTTAAAAAAAAAAAACTTTTTTATAGAAACTGAAAACTATTTCAAAAAACAATTAAATGATTCTGTAAAAGGCACCGAAAACGAATGTAATTGAAACACACATTCCTTCACCATCAAAAAGGAGGAAACCTTTCAAATTCCGGGACCAATCAAACGATATTTTGCTCCTTTCCTGACGACAAAAGATGCTCTTGAGCTTCACTCCATGCCTTGCATTCTTATGTTTTCAGGTGACGTTTGTCCGATATAAAAGAAGGTAGAAATGGATGGAGGGGGCAGCTACTTGCCCAACAATCCTGCCTTTCTGCAACAGGATCCTTGGAGGGTTGCCTTCAGCCCTCTCGGATGCGAGGAAGAAGAAGCCCAAGATCAGCTGGATGAAGGCGGCACACCTGTTGATCTCAACATCAACACTTTCGGATTCTCTGCCGCAGACATGGAACCCTTAACCAGCCTCTTCTCCTTCAGTACCTGCTCATCCCCTTACAAGTAAGTACCTGAATTGGTTTAACTCATTAATGCCATCACCTATTTTTTACAGAATGGTTCTAGAAAATTAATAATGAACTCATAATAGTACGTATTAATCGTCTGTTGATAATAGAATTTTTTTTCAAAAAATGTTTTTCGTGATGCTGAAAGTTGAAGTTTCTATAGCTCAAAATGAAATAAAGATAGTTAAGACATAAAAGTATAAAGTCTAAGTAAATTTCGTATTAAATAAAATTTAATTTTTCTTTTTGTAACTAATTTTTTGTAGATATTATTTTAAGAATCCTTTTCCTGGATTCTCAAACAGTTTTAGATCTTTATTATTTTTTTAAACATACTTTAAAAATGCGTAATATTTATTCGACTTTTCTAAAATAAATGTATAGAGTTTTTAGGCAATGTCCTTCTCATAAATTTTTGGTCTAGTTTTCTGGAATTTATATAGTTAGTCTATACAAAGTGTTAAGTACAGCTTTTATGACTTAGGCATCATCATCTTAAGTATTATTGTGACTGAATCAAGTTTTACTTTAAACAATTTCTTTTTTTTATAAAAAAAAAGTTCAACACCGTGAAACGTTTATAAAATCAATTTTCTTTACATAATTTTTTTTATGCCTAATATGAAAATATTTTTCTAAATGTGTTAAATTAACAAAAATACTATACATACAGCATATATTTCATTAACGAGTGTGTACTTTAAAATTCTCTCCAAGTATAATCGTTACAAGTATTTTACCACGTTTATATCAACTTGCTTTCGTGTATGTCTGTTCGGGTGGAATTTTGAAATCGATTTCAAACTAACTTCCCGACTAGCTACAGACTTCAANTAGTCGCAGAAAGGGTTATTTGAAAGGTCGAATAACCAAATTAGAGACATTTGTTCGTGAGAAAGCCGAAACAGCTGGACTATTATTGCTTCAATGCAAATTAGAAAACGTTTTGGACACTTGTGATAAACTAGAGAAATTGAAACTGGATTATTATGCCACCCTCGATGAAAAAGATTTGCCCAATTTTGAAGCTGAAATGGACAATTTAGAAGAGTCTATAGAACATATAGGGGGCATGAAATACATAACAGTACATATACACATTTTCTTACCCATACACATGCACAACCACATGCACAACCACATGCACATCCAGATACACATGCATATACACAAACATATTCCACATATACATCCATATTCAGATACAATTACAGATATACGTACACATATTCTCATGAGCACTCATACTGTTACTGTTATGTATTTCATGCGCCCCACGTTTTTCGTTTTTCAAATCTTTGTTTTTTAATTGTTATTCTCCACTACAAAAACGTGGTTTTTAAAAATATTATTTTTATTTTTATTTTTTTTCCTAACTACCTACATATAAGAATCTAATGACGATGTCTCAGTTTTTCATTGTTGTGGGTACATTTTTACTGGCCGAATATCACATGGTAGGATCTAGTTTTACCACATTAATTTTCCTAATGGTTTGGCTGTCATCACCATAAAATTGATATAAGTCATAAAGGTAATTTTTTTCGATAAATAATTTTGCATACCCAATTTAAAGGTACTGTTATTACTACGTTATTAAAATCAATAACGTGTTTGTTTTCTAAATTGAAAGAGTTGAAAAGGATTGTTAATTTTATTATTATTATGAGAATAACATAATTCTACGTCACATTTTAAGATAAAGTTATGTGAATCAGCTTTTTATCTCATAAACCATTTTACAATTATTTTTATTTATTTATTTATTTTTTTTTTTTGAAAATCAGGTTTTTTCCCCCAATGCGCACCTGTGTTAACATTCCGTCAATTCAGGCATTTACAGTGCAATTTTGTTTGCCTCTCTTTTAGGGGAACCATATTAGGTGGGCCAACGTTGCTCCCTCAGTAAGGACAGATAGTACAGATAAGGAAAGAACATCCATGCCTTGCCCGGGATTCGCACCCAGAACCTTTCTGATGCAAGGGCAGTTCCCTAACCCCTACATAGGCTTGTCGGCTGCAAATTCCATTAATATACTCATATGAATTACTGTTAAAGAAATTCGTTAAATGATTTAGAACTTAACTTTAAGCTTCATGCGCTAAGTGATGAAGGTAAAAATTGTAATGAAATTATACATCCGTTCATTTGACAAATAGAAATATTAAATTATAGTTGCGAACTCATCAAATTTATTATAACAATATACCTTTAAATGTTACTTCAAAAATTGATTACTCAAAAAAAAATGGTTTATGTTCCCTAATAGATCTTAAGAGTATCATAAGGGAAATATTTGGACATGGGAAGTGGTGGGATAAGTGTTCTTTTTAGTACATTGAATCTGTTTTATGCCAAGAAACGGCAATTATTGCAATCATCGGGGTTCATGAGCGTCTTCTTTTCTTCTTCTTTTTTTTGTAAAGCTAGTATTGATTTCTTTACTACTTTTAATTGAATTATTTCTGCATGTCTACTTTATTTGAAAGCAATGAGACCCAAAGAATGATAATTTGAAATAAACACCATTAACAGGATATTATTTTATAAAATTTTTTTGACAAAGTGATGATTATAATTATAAGTTTCCTAATGTTGCTTTAAGTTAAAACAAGACCAATCATTATAATCATCATTCCCTTTATTCATATTTAGATCACATTATTATATATTATTATATTTCTATTATTATTATTATTATTATATTATTATATATTATTGTATGTTATTGTATTATGCTATTATATATTATTACACATTATTATACAGTCCCTGGCCAAATTATTAGACGCACTATAAGATTCTATGTAAAATCTTAATTATCAGCTGATACTATACAGCTTTATTGTTTTTACGCGGTTTGCACATGTTTACGCCAGTGTATCAATTGGTTAAATTAGGCGATATATATTATAAATACGACGATTAGATTAATTGGACGATATATTACACAAATATGAAATATTTATTAAATCAAGCATTATATTAGTATATTATAATAATTAGAGCAAATTATTAAATGCACTGTAGCTTTTAAATAATGTTTAACACGAGTCTTTAGGCAATCTATATTATATAAAACGCTAATACGTACGTATGTATGTATGTATCAATAGAACCGATGATATTTCTTTTCTCGCGCTGGCAACAGTTTTCATTTTTAATTGATTGGATTCGGCGCGCAAGAGCACGTAGTGAGCAACCAGATAACAATAACCAGAGTGAGCATTATCAGGTTGTTCAATTCAGATTCATGCACTAAAAACATGACAATATTTAATTTAAACTCAATTAGGAATTAATTAATTAATTGAAGTGAGAATGCTTTAAAAGGCCGCTGTTGAATTGATATTTTTCTACTGGGAGCTACCTAAACGTCTAAAAAACGTTTAAGTGTTTGTATTGAATGCATTGAATTTTTTTATATTTCGCGTTTATTTATGCATTGAATTTTCACGCTTTAAAATGCAGAATATTAGTGAAGCAATATTTGATAATTTATTTTGCTAATATGTTTCTTATTTAGCTAATGTTTTGATTTTTTCACCATGTACAATCTAAATAGCTAATATACTTTTTTAAAAGCCAATAAGAACATTGGTAGAATTCTTCTACATAAGTACAATACTATGTCTTTGATGATAAAATACTATGTCTTTGATGATAATATATTATGTCTTTGTGCTAGAACATTGTGTTCATTGGCGAGCGAGCGCAGCGAGCCATGGTTCACGGCGTGAACCACATAGGATTGCGTAGCAATTCTCGGGGGTTGGCGAGCGTTAGCGAGCAGGGGGCGGAGCCTCCTTGTACTTTTATATTTAAACACACATGTAAACAAGTAATTTTTTACTCGAGAGATTTGTTATATACTTCCTAATTGTATTTATTTTTAACGTATTGCATTACAATATTAAACAATTGATACACGAATGTAAGCAAGTGCAAACTGGTTTCAACCTCTTAAAAATAATAAAGGTGCATATTATCACCTGATTTTGCATAGAAAATTATAGCGAGTCCAATAATTTGACCAGGGACGGTATATTATTATATTATACTATTATATATTATTACACTATATTATTATATATTATGAATATTGCATATTATATATTATTATTATTATTATCGATCATAGAGCTCCTAGGAGGTATTTTTTCCAAAATGATTTGTCCCTAATTGCTTTCAAACATTCATTTTGTTTTAATTATATTAACAGAAGCAATGCATTTCTTTGATGATGTAAATGTTTTTATTTTCGTTTTTAAAGAAGTTTTCGGGGAGTCATGAAAAAACATAAGTTTGTTTCACTTGTTTCCTGCATTAAAATTTTAAATGCAAAACAAATATAATCTATCAGAATTGATGATATAAGAAAGGTGATTTTTCAAAACTGTGATTGCAAATTCCATATTGTACACTCAAATTATTTATTCTGTCACATATTTAATAGTGATAATCCTTATTATATATGTTATTGGCAAAGTATAAAACACCGGCATTCTATAGAATGCCTTAGGCATTGTATATAATGCCGAATGTTTTCAGGCAAGGTATGAGATATGAGAAGTATTACATACTTTCCCTAGGGATTGTATATAATATTAGGCATTCTATAAAATGACAAATGCTATTTAGGCAAAGTATTAAATAGGTTATGTAAATGATGAGCATTTTCCAAAAATAGAAATGTTATTCTGAAAAAATAATGAGATCGCTATTAAAAAAATTGATTTAAAATGCGTAAAGAAAAATGAAAGTATTTTACTACAATTTATTATGATTTATGCCTTTCTTATTAAAGGAAAAAAAAATATCACATAAAAAATACATATTTAAGTCACAATTATTTTCAGTTTAGAAACAAATATTGTACAAAAAATCCATTTCATCACCTTTCCTAGTATGGCTACAGAGGATTTTATGCTTTGCCGGTTTCTCATTTGTCATTCTATAGAATGCCTAGGAAATGTGTGAAATATAAATCGTTCTATACATTGCCGACTAGTTTTAGGCATTATATACAATGCCTAGGCATTCTATAGAATGCCGGATTTCAAACTTTGCCGGTAGCATATGCACTACACTACAATAATGGAAGAGACACTTTCAGTTTTTGACATTTTATTTTTTTAATTTCTCAAGAAATACTTAAAGGATTATTTTTTAGCTTTCGAAATATTTAATTCATGCGATTTTTCATACTCACCAATAAAGTCTAAAGCTTTCAGAGGCTTGGGAGACCGACAATAAATAACGAAAAAAAAAAAAAAAACAAGTACTTTTGGACACCCTATACCAGAAAATCAAGCAATAAGCTTGTCACTTGTTTCGATGACATTTAGTTGTTATTTTGAAAAACTGCACAAAGTTTCGTAAACCAAGAGTAAATACTTATGGAGATATGGGCATTTTCATAAAAAATAATTTAATTATTATATTACGTTTTTCCGTTATACAGTCCCAGTTTGAAATTAAAGGGTATCATAGGGGTAATTTGGGTACATACAGTCCCTTTTTCAAATTATTAGACGCACTATAAGATTCTAAGTAAAATCTTAATTAACAGGTGATACTATACAGCTTTATTGTATTGACGCGAAAGAAACCGGTTTGCATTCGTTTATTTTCATGTTTCATGTAAATTAGACGATATATAATATAAATTCGACGATTAGATAAATTAGACGAAATATTATATAAATAAAAAATATTTATTATATCAAGCGTTATATTAGTATATTATAATAATTAGATCATTAGTATATTATTATAATTAGACGCACTGTAGTGTTTTAATATTTACATATTTCGCAAGAGGTTACATGCAATACTTTTCTGTTTAAACATACATGTAATGGGTTTTTATTCAGGAGATTTTTTATAGACTTTCTATTTGTATTTATTTCTAACTTATTGCATTACAATGTTAACCCACTGATACACGAATGTAAACAAGTGCAAACCGGTTTCAGTCGCGTAAAAACAATAAAGCTGTTAAGTTTCACCTGATAATTAAGATTTTACACAGAATCTTTAGCGCGTCTAATAATTTGACCGGGTATTAAAGAACTAGCTTAAATACTCAAAATTGTAAATCAACAATTTAGTAATTATTTTAGATTTTTCAGAAAATTTTGTCTAGTTCTATTGAATATTTTCGAATTTATAACGTATGACGAAAAAATTAATTATTTTATAAAAATGTCAGTATTTTCATAAATATTTATGCACGTAAGTTATTCAAAATTACAACTAAAGTAATCGATACAAGTTACAAGTTCTTTGCTTGATTTTCAGCCATAGGGTGTTTAAAAAGACTTGTTTTCTGTCGTAATTTATTGCAGATTTTTCTAATCTCTCTGAAAGCTTTAAATCTCATTACTAGGTACGAAAGATTGCATGAACTAACACCTCTATAGTTACAAAATAATCCTTTGAATATTTCCCGGGAAATTAAAAATAAAAAGAAATCAAAAACTGAAAGTGTCTCTTCCATTATTGTAGGGCAGTGCACATTTCTCTTACAAAAACAAAGCATACATATTTTTATTTTATTTTATAACTGCTGTTAAACAGTCGACCCAATTTTTTTGGGTTACGTTTACTATTGTTCAACTCTGTAGCCTTGTAATTTTGAACCCAATCCAGAAGACAAGGGGACCCCTCAAGTATTAGGATTAAGTATTAGGAGAAATTTGAGTTTCTTTTTTTCAAGTATTAGGAGAAAATTGACTGGAGAACTTTTTTGAGGGAACTAATCCGCATTTACGTTACATGGTGAGGAAAACCGCGAAAACCTCCCACGGTTGGCCTGACTGCAAAGGGACTCTAACCCATGATCCGTCTACATCTGAGAATATTTTACATCAGCACTGTGGTTGGTGCAAGCCGGATGAGGAATTCGTATCGACCAGCCATCACCGGGAATCGAACCTGGCTCTCCTCATTGGAAGGAGAACTCTCTATCCCCTAAGCCATCATGGCTCAAAGTATACATATGATGAACCCTTAATAGCCATTAAAACCAGTTTGATTGATTGAGGCATCGCTTTTTAACTCTTCCTTCTTCCATTCTGCTATTAGGGCCGGCAGAAGGGGCAGGCAAGGCTGCCGATGGACCGAACGAGACCTCAAAATTATTAATTTTTTTCCTTTTTAAAAAAATTGTTTGTTTCAAAAATATATTTATATGTCTTTTTTTTTTAAATTTTGTACATTCCATAAAAGTTTTAATCCAGATGGAAAAGAGAGTGTGCGGCAGAAAAAGCAACTTTTTTGACATTTGGGTAACTGCCTTTTCTAAATCATTCAACAAACAAGGGTTGTAGACGTTGTTATAGTTGTAGTTCATTTACGTCACACTAGAGCTGCACAATGGGATATTGGCGACGGACACCCCTGAGGATGATCCGAAGACAAGCCATCACAATTTTTATCCTCTGCAGAGGAGATGGCACCCGGTAGCCCGACGACCTGCAGTCCCAGTCGAGCACTTCACGGTAGAACAGTTTAATAAGGACCAATACCACACACCCTCGGTCCCTACGCAGACAGATCCAAGTGGTCACTCACCCCTAGCACACTGACCGCAGCCAGTGATACTTGACTTAGGTGATCTACCGGGAACCGTGTCTTAACGATCAGTCCATTGCAAACAAGGGGGGAGATGGAAATTGCTATAGGTTTCACGTTTAAGATTAATATTGCTTTAAGATCAGTGAATGAGTATATTAACAGCAGTGAATTCAATCATGTGAGAGGGAATGAGTTAATAAATTTAAAGATATGTTTATAAACCTAGAGATAGTGTTATGACAGTCGGCGACAAAATTTTTTTTTTTAAAAATAATAATTAACAAAATCGCGGCATATTGCGACATATCGGAATTAAACATTAGTAGTCGTAAACCCGAAAAATCGGGTCGGCAATTCAACGACGGTTATAAAATAAAATATCCACCGACGTGCGAAAACGTCTTCCGCCGGTACTGCCTGCAATCAAACAAATTTTGTTGTTTTTGACCTCTTCTCTAGTGATTCGTTTTCGTTTGTGGTTTCCCACCCCCTTCTCACCTAAAATGCCCCTAAATATTTCTCCCCACTATCAAATCTCATAAATTATTCCTTTGTTTCTCAAATGGTAAAAATAAAAATGAATGATGTAATTGCATTTTTTTTCTTCAAAATTTTACTTACCAAATACTTAAGAGATCTTGTCTTAAATCTTAAGAAATGAAATTAATTGTGTTATTGCTGTTGAAATTAATTAACAGAATAAATTGCGATTTATCAAAAAATTTCATTTTGAATTCGATAAAAAATTTTTTTTTAGATATTTTGTTTGTGATCTAGTATGTCAGGTATTCATTATAAATAATTTCTTTAGTTTCAGTAAACAAGAACACACAAGATGTTTCGAAAGACTGCCCTTAATATGGAACTTAGGAATCCTTTTCAAATAACGATAACGAAATCTGATAAATGACAGAAGAAGTGAATATAATTAACATCAAAACACTGGTTTAATTCAAAGGTTGAAGCTTAGGGTGTTTAAATTGATTGTCTGTTAATTTCTATTTGTTTCCTCTCTAGCAATCCAACCAGTCTTGATGATTATTAAGTCTGCTGTCCTGTGCAGTGATTTGCGGGATTGCCATAGCGTGGTTGTTTTTTCCTAGTTCAAATATTAGCTTGCGACTCTAATTGCGAAATAATTTATATCGATTGCGACTCCCGATTCTCTTTGTTTTCATTTTGATAAAGATCAGAAATTCACATTAAGGTGTTCTTTACGTAACACCCTGTATATGCAATTAAACACTTTCTTTTATATCCCATCGTTATTTTAAAATTTATTTTGACGTACGTACTTAAAACCTATTTTTTGCTAAAGTCTTTGATAGTTTTGCCACATGGTAAAACTTATAAGGAGGTTTAGGTAAGCTGTTAAGGCCATTTTACAAATTTAGTAAAATTTGAATACATTTATAAGTTAGGAAATTTTGTAAACAGTTTTTTTCTCCGGTCAACTTATTAAGGGGTTAGAATAGCATTCAAAAATAGTCTTAAACAAATTTGACGAATTTCAGAGGTCAACAGACTAGGTAGACTGAATGTCAGGTGAAAAATGTTTTATAATTTAGGATAAGTTTAGTTAATAGAGATACATTTAGAAGGGTGGTAAATTTGACTGGTGTTATCATTCTGTATTAATGATTTAAACTTAACAAATTTGTTTTATTTTTAAAATTTCAGCGACAAGGTTACAATTTTCATTAATAATAACCTTAATTAATTTTTTTTTCAGAGAGCAATCATCTTTTAAAAATCCTGATTCGAATGATGTTTACGTCATGAAACATGCCTTGGTGCACAGCAACGGCACTACTATTGGCAGCCCCACCTCGACTGGTCAAACGATTTTATCCGGTGGGCAGTTCTCGCCTATTGGAACGATGGCTCATAACCTTTATAACCAAAGTTTTCCTCGAAGTAGGTTCAACTCTCTCTCTCTCTTTATACGAGGCCTGTCTAAAAAGTATCCGACCTTAATTTTCCCACGCAAAGTAGTGATTCTAAGGCATAACATAGTGCACGGTGAAAGGAGGAACCTTAATGGACATGTTTGAATTTTTTCACTGCGTTCGCTAGTGCAAGTCGCTGGCTGGTGGTCGCCAAGTAAGATGCTGTTCGTAGTGTTCGTCGGATTTAGTTTTCTCGCAAGATGACTGAACGAATTGAGCAAAGATACTGCATCAAAAGCTTGGCCAAACAATTCGTAAGATTCAACAGGTGTTTGGAGAAGAAGCGATGGGTGTAACACAAATTAAAGAGTGGTTCAACAGATTCAAGGATGACCGCACATCAGCAGAGAGTGAGCAGCGTTGTGGCAGGTCCCAAACTGCTCGGAGTGCAGCTAATGTTGAGAGGTTGCGAAATCTGGTATTGGCAGATCGTCTTTTGACAGTGCGGCTGATTGCAGAAGAAGTTGGAGTGAGTAAAGATTCTGCACATGCAACTTTGTGTGAAGATTTGAAAATGAACCGAGTGGCCGCGAAATTCGTACCAAAGTTGTTGTCGTCGGAACAAAAAGACCTCCGTTTTGACGTTGCACAGGATCTTTTGGACACCGCCAACACTGATCCTGGGTTTCTGAACACCGTGATAACTGGAGATGAGTCATGGGCAGGGCCGTAACTACGCCGGGGCACCGGGGCACCGCCCCGGGGCCCCGACGGTCAAGGGGGCCCCATATGAAGATACTTTTTTTTTTCAAAATAAAGCACTCTAATTATATATATGTAGGAAAGAAATTGTGTTAAGATAGAGTTGATGAAAATTGTCTTTTTTGTAATTGCGTACCCACTATAACATAAAGGGAAGGGTAAAAAATGGTAAAACACCTTTTCANAAATATTAAGAAGAATATGGCCAAATTCAAAAACATAACAATTAATAACGAAAATAAAGAATCCCTTAAAGGGATCAAGATAAACATTCTCCTTCATCGAGAACTATTGTTAAGACTTTTATATTCAACGGTTAGGACTGTTTGGTCCAAAAGTGCACCCCCAGTCACCAAAAATTGGAAATTGAAAGTTAATGAAGTGTTCCCAACGGACAGTTAGGTGCATGGGAAGAGCTCTGAGGTTGGCAAATTATCGAAAAATAACATAGCCAAAAAGTAAAGCCAGTTCCTATAATAAATATTAGCTTTGAAAATACCTTGGCAATCGCGAATCGCCAACAAGACTGTGAGAATTAGTATAACCATGTAAGTGAAACATAATAGTGGAAAGAAATTAAGAATAAAGAGTTATAAATAGATTTTTGTTTTAGATTTAGTGAATTAATGAGTCTACATTAGTATTGAAAAAAAAGTTAACAGTTACATTGATCGACAGGAAAAGAATAAAATATTTTATATTCGTTTTTCATAAATTGTAATAAAAATTAAATAATTGATTTAATTTAATTAAAATTCGATTAAGAATGACTTAAAAAAAATATAAGCTTAATAAATAAATAAATTTTAAAGGCTAGGAAATATATGTAATGCCTATTGTGGCATCACAAAACTTTTTGACCAAATTTTTGAAATAATTATTTACAGATCGAAACAACTCCTCATAGCTTGACCTGTCTTTCAAAATACTGAATAGTATCTTATTAGGTGAAGATCTAATTATATCGAAAATCATATAGGGTGATATCCTTTTTTTGGCCTACAGTACATTCCTTTTCATTTTGCTATCTAATTAAGTATTATAAAAATTCTACTAATTTGATATAATTCAAAATGAGTTTTATTAGAGATGACATTTTCTTGATTTCGTTTTTTTCCCTTTAGATATCTCCTTAGAATCTAGTCTGTGTTCTCCAAACGGCACCCAAGGTTTGTCTCTCGGTGGTCAGACAGTACCAGCCTCCACCGTCGCTTACAACTCCTATCCTCAAATTCAGGTGTCCAGCACTGGGAATGCCGGGGGTGGAGGAGTGTTCTATGCTGGGGACTTCAGCACTTCTCCAACAGCGACGCAGAGTGCCGTGTTCCCCACATCGATGAGCGTCAACCTTTCTATGAACATGACGATGGGTGTGCCCAACTTTGCCGATCACTTTGTTGGCACGGCAACATCGTCCGTTCCGGCCAATCACGTTCAGTGGACGGTGCCACCCGCGCAGTACTCCACAAATGGTCCGGCAACGATGGTGTCTGGTTATGGTCAGCCGGTGCAAGTAATTTTTCTTCCTTTTTAGTTTAAGTAGTGTTTAGAATAAACAGTGAAAGTGATTAGTTGTAGAAAGAGTAACTACGAACATTATTTGCAGATTGCGGTGTATTGCTTACAGTTATTACATATATATAATGTAATTGCATTTTCTTTTTTCAAAATTTAATTTATCAAATACTTAAGAAATCTTGTCTTAAATCTTAAGAAATGAAATTAATTGTGTTGTTGCTGTTGAAATTAATTAACAGAATAAATTGCGATTTATCAAAAAATTTCATTTTGAAATCGATAAAAAATTTTTTTTAGACATTTTGTTTCTGATCTAGTATGTCAGGTATTCATTATAAATAATTTCTTTAGATTCAGAAAACAAGAACACACAAGGTGTTTCGAAAGACTGCCCTTAATATGGAACTTTAGAATCCTTTTCAAATAACGATAACGATATCTGATAAATGGCAGAAGAAGTGAATATAATTAACATCAAAACACTGGTTTAATTCAAAGGTTGAAGCTTAGGGTGTTTAAATTGATTGTCTGTTAATTTCTATTTGTTTCCTCTCTAGCAATCCAACCAGTCTTGTTGATTATTNTATACAGTCTCTGGTCAAATTATTAGACGCACTATAAGATTTTCTGTAAAATCTTAATTATCAGGGGATACTATTCAGTGTTATTTATTTTACACGACTGAAACCGGTTTGCACTTATTTATGTTCAAGCATCAGTTGGCTAACATTGTAATGCAATACGTTAAAAATAAATACAAATAGGAAGTATATAAAAAAAATCTCATGAAAAAAAAAAACATATGTATGTTTAAATATAAAAGTATTGCACATAAACTCGTGCAAATCACGTCATTATTAAATCACTGCAGTGCGTCTAATAATTTGATCTCATTATTATAATATACTAATATAATCCCTGATATAATAAATATTCTATATTTATATAATATATTGTCTAATTTATATAATCGTGAAATTCATATTATATATCGTTTAATTTTAACAATTGATACACGAACGTAAACAAGTGCAAACCAGGCTCTGTTGAGAAAAAAAAAATAAATAAATAAAGCTATATAGTATCACCCGCTAATTAATATTTTACATAGAATCTTATAGTGTATCTAATAATTTAGTCAGGGTGTATATAAATTGTTCTTTTTGCCAGTGACTTTACAGTCTCTTCAAAATTCTCGTATTGTCAATAATACGGAAATTTGCTATAGGCAAACAAAAACTGTGTAAAACAGTTATTATTAGTCTAATAATCAATATGTCATTGAACAAATTAACTTAGAAGAGAAAGAAAATTATAATTTTTAGAAAATATGTCTACGAATAGTAAACAAATTAAATTGACTATAAATTTTTTATAAACGTGTGAAATATTCCTAAATTCTCAGAAAAAAATAGGATCATTGTTGAACCATAATACACTCACTAAACTGTAATATAGATTAGCAATATTATTAATATGTCTTTTTTAAAAAAAAAAAAAAACGTTAACGGGTATCTTAGAATACAACTTAGTTTTTTTCCCCTCTTTTATAAAAACAGTAAAAATTTATTTTTTTTAAAATATAAATTTCATCAGGGTGGCCACTCAAATCAGATTTCAAATTTCTCTGATTTTTTCAGGTTTTCCAGACAAAAATCTTAAAATTTCCAGGTTTTTGTTTCTTTTTTCTTAAAAAGTGTAGGATGTGTACCAGAAAAGTGTCAATATTATGAAATATTTTATTCAAAATGTTATTTTTTTAACATATCATCTTGAAAAAAATAATTTATTTTGACAATTTGGCAAGATTTTTTAGTCATTTTTTAATGTTTTGGTACAAAATTTTGAATAAAAAATCATATATTGACGAACAAAAGAGTAAAATTAAATATTAATATATAGTTAGTTCTTAAGAAAACCTTTCTTTTAAAAATTAAAATTTGATATAAAAGGTTGAAATGAAATAGAAAAAAATAGCTTTAATGCAACAATTGTAACAATTTGTTCGCAAACATTGCTGTTAGCGATTTTAAAAAAATGTGTGATTGATTGGTTTGCTGAGAAAAACAGATTTCTTTGAATACAAAAGTTTTCAGAAAAAGAGTGCAATATAAAATCTAATGTTATTAAATTATAACCAACTAATTTTTGGAGAATTTTATAAAATTAAAAATGCAAAAACATTTTGTCAAAATAGAAAAAAATTACCACGAAAGCATCGGAACAAACTTGAGCCTTAAATGGATTCAACCCAAGGGCAGAATTTAAAAACAGAAGCTAATATCCTGATCCCTTCTTCCACCTCCACCACAATTTTTCCTAAATTGCACAGTCCCATAGCGGTCAAAGGTTTCTACATTCGTTCAGCAACCGAGGGAGAATTTTATGTGGCATTCAAGTTTAACAGAACTGTAATGGAGCAAATTTTGATGCAAGCAAAGTATCGCTAAGTTGATGATATTTCAACTGTTTGGAGATACATTTCCGTCTAAAAAAAGTGGGTATAATGGATGAAATAATTTAAATTAAGGAAATTAGTAAATAATTTGAATTAGTGAAATTAAAAAAATTATCAAAGAAAAAATTTCCAGCTTTTCTTTAAAGTTCCCTGATTTTTCCAGATTTTTATCCAAATTTCCCTGATTTTTCTAGGTTTTCTCCAGTATAAAAAAATTCCCTGATAATTATAGGTTTTCCAGGTGGGTGGCCACCCTGTTCACAGTTTAAAGAATCATGAAGGCATTGTTGATACAGTGGTGATTCCTAGTTCGTTAACGTTTTTAGTGAAAGAGGAATTGCATCTGAGATTAGGAAATAGAAACTGGATTTTTTTAAAAATAAACAAATATGGTCAGATCAACAAAATAAAATAATAATTAAGAAGATATTCATTTTTATATTTTTTCATTTTATTTTGTGACTATTAGCGGTCAAACAGAGAGGCCAAAAAATAAATAAATAAAAAATAAAATAAAATAAATAAACCTTAGTCCTAACGGTAAGAATTTTAAATTACCAGTGAATGAATAGTTACTACCGGACACATAGGAGTATGGAAAGATATCCACCGCTGGCGAGATATCCGTAGGTAATATAGCCAAACAAAGCCAGCCACTCGTTATTAATATTATATTTGGCGACTGCTCAATCACCCAAAAAGACTGCGAGAATTTAATATAACCCTGTAACTGAAATACTTTTGTGAATTAATGAGTTATTAACTTTTATCGAATTAAAAATTTGCATTTATGTTTATTGTTAAAAAAAAAAAAGAATAAAATATTTATATTCGCTTTTTCTAAAATGTAACAAAAATCAAACAAAAGATTTAATTTATAATTGGTTTAAGAATTATTAAAAAATAAAATTTATGAAATTTTAAAAGTTAGGAAATATGGAATGGCATCACAATAATCATCATAATTTAATTTAAGAACACTTATAACATAATAACATAACAGTTGTAACAACAATAATAGTTGTAACAGAAACATAATAGTTGTAACGGAATGAACAATTACTCGGAAAAACAAACAATAGTTTGTCTAAAGTAAGAGCTTTCCTAGTCATCAGTCTTGACCCGTGGCGGTGACTATGGGGTGTGGGGTCACTGTTTAGGACAGTCCAAGCTGCAATTTTACCTCGACTCCAGTTGGGCTCAAAACTGGCTCAATATATATCCTATAAGAACATGCATCGAGGTACTAATATTGGGATGTAAAGATTTTTTTAATATTGGTCCTATATAGAACCTATATTGGCCAAAAAATGGATATAAAATATCGGGTGAATCTGACAATATTACGTAAGACCGATATCGGTTGTAAAGTGGCTGTAAAATGTCGGGTGAATTGGAAAATTTTATCTAGAACCAATATAGGTAAAATAACGGTGATTTTGAACCCTTATTGAGCCAAGATTCATGAATATTGGACCCAATGAGGACCCAGGTTATTTTGCTGCTAGGAGTACGAGAGAAAGATAATCTTTTTCTTCGATGGGGGAAGAGAAGTTACTCTCCCTGTATTCTTGTTTCCAGACTTTGCGGCGGAGGGAGTTCCTACAGAAGACAAACTATAAAAAAATCAAACATAGGAATACAGAATGTGGGACACAATACGAAGTAATTTTAATTGTGAACAATCTATGAGGTCATATTGTATAATTCAAATTGAAAACGGTTTTTATCTGTTTTAAATCTTTTATATTTTTAATCATTTTGATAAATTCAATTTTTTTTAAAATTTTTTATTCAATCATTTTTCGTCATGTTTGACATCAAGTCAAGCGCGAACTTATGAAATGAAGATCTGAAGAGAGATGAAGGCATTTTTTTTAAGCAAACAGATAAATAGATATTACTTAAAGCAGAAAAGTAAAGAAAAATCAAGTTTTTATAAATGAAAAAAGCCTTGAAGTCAAATTTTAACTCTATAGTCTGTCTTCTTCAACTGTAATTGGTCATAGTTCGATAGCCTTATTGTTTTTTCTTATTTTAAATATTAGTTTGCTAAACCCCAATAAGTATACTATTTTTTTTGTCTGCATTTTTAGTAACGATTCCAAAAATACATATTAAAGGTGGTCAATGCGAGACATCCTGCTTTTAAACATTGCTTACTTAAATAATGCAAAAAATTAATTTTAAGAAGAGCACACTTCAAAAAGAATGAACATTAACATGAAATTATACATTGAAAAATGAAAAAAAGCTAACTTCAGTAAGTTCTCCAAAAGTTTTATTTTTTAAAACTGAATACAGTGTGTAATAGTTTATTAAAATGGACATTGATTTGATAAAAATAACATCAAATTTATCAATATCACAAGAATGAACTGAAATTCATTCACATTTTTTTTTCACAATCTAAAATAAATTAATTTGATGTATTACGCGTCCAATAGTCATGTAGACAGTTCAAACAAAATATGCGAAGTTTTTGTCTTTTGAAACCAGCAAGGAAAAAAAAACGTAAGAAACTATTTCCATTTTCTTATGAAACATCAAAATCTTCAATATGGGCTTGAAAACACCCACGAAAAATCTTGCATAAATGCTGTTGGATAAAATAAAATCACCTTTATCCTTCATCATTATATTTGGCTTTATGTTATCTTCAATTTGGTAGTGACATCTAGAGAAATATTTCTGAAGTAAAATAAGTCATATCATAATTCAAATAACAAAGTTTTTATACTTTATTTTCATTTTTTCCTAAATCAACAATCAAATCTCTTGCTATTCATGCATTAAAATAAGATAAAATTCATTCCGATTTCCATATTATTCAGGTATTTCTTTATTATTTTACATTAATACTTCTGATGAAATGAAATTTGTTTACAACCTTCGTATGCTGTTTGCTCTTTAGTTTAGTAGCGACATCTACTGTTAACAATTGAAACATTAAAAGGGGTAAAATTATTCTAAATTTATTGAATTAATTCATGGAATGTAATTTATAAAAAAACACTAGATTTAAATGGATTCATTAAATGTGTAAGTGGAAAATCTTATGGCAAATTTGTATTTATCAATATAAAAATGAGCTAAAAGTAATGTTCTAATAAAACATCAAATATTTCTCAAACGATAATTTAGCTAAAAGAACAAAATGGAATAAATAAAATTTTTGTGTACTATCCTATTTACATTTTAATCAAATTTAATGTTAGCATGGAGAGTTCTTTTAAAAAAGAAAATCCGTGTTGTTTTTTTGGGAACAGTAAAAATAGCCCTTGATTTATTTAGTGTCTGATCAAAGTGATAGGTTTAAAATTATATTAATTCTTTTGATAAATATTTTATATGTTTACAGTGTCTTATAGGGTTATCAATTCAAAATAACATAATGCAGTTTTTTTTTCTTCTGAAAAATAGTTCACATGTTTAGAGTGTATTATGGCATTATAAATGCAAAATTATGAATCTTTGTTTATTTATTTTTTGATAAATGTTTTTTATGTTTATAGTGGATCATAGGAGTATGAATTAAAAATAATATGACATCATAAATTTAAAATTATATTCATTTTTTGATAAATATTTTATGTGTTTATAGTGTATTATGGCGTTATAAATTCAAAATAATATTATGCAGATTTTTTTATTTTTTTGAAATATAGTTTACATGTTTATAGTGTACTATGGCATTATGAATTCGAAATTATATTATGAACACATTAATACAATAATAGACAAAGACAATAATATAAAATAAATACAATTATACAAATAAAGGCAATAATACAAAAACAAATAAAGACAATAATACAAAACAAATAAAGACAATAATACAATTTATTAATTTTCTGATGAATGTTTTATATGTTTATAGTGGATTATAGGAGTATGAATTAAAAATAGTATGAAATTTATTTTTTACAAATATTTGACATGTTTATAGTGTATTATGGGACTAGAAATTCAAGTTAATATAATGCAATTACTTATTTATTTATTAATTTTTTTTGTTGATAAATGGTGCACATGTTTAAAGTGTACTATGTCATTATGAAATCAAAATAATATAAAAAATTTAACTTGGCAAAACTAATTCAGTTTCTGAATACAGCTATATTTTTCGAATCATTTCTGCAATCTTACATGTATTTATCATTGATAATACAAAGTGATCGCTAAAAACTAAACTGCATTTCTCTATACCTTAAGAATCTTCTAAAGTTAAGAACCTTCGATGTTAAGAACCTTCTGAAATTAATATTTAATATTAAAGGCTTAATATTAAAGAATTATTTTCTGAAACATTAAAGAAATATTACTTTATTTCATAACAAAAAAGTATTCAAAAAATAATTGGCTTTAATGCTTAACTTCTACTGATTCCTTAAAAATTTTCTATTGGACATAAACTATTCTTACAACATTTAATGAGATCGTAAATTGCAGTTAGACTATATAAGTATAGTTAGGGAAGGCACTACGATCGCTAAGATTCCAGGTATCTGTATTGGAATGACTACTTGAATTAACCAGCGTCAAGTCTATAACAATGTTACCTTATTTCTTTCAAAGCAATGAATTCATTTCCTAAATTTGCCTAAAGCAAAGCCTAAATTTTTATAGCTCTTCCGCAGAATTTCTATTGCAGGACAATTGTGTAAAATGTCTTTAAATGACTTCTCATAAAGATATGAATCTTGGCAAACGATGCGTTAGCAAATGGTTGATTATAAATGCAATTGTATTTAAATAAAAGGCAGCGCAATCACTCCTACCAAAATAGAACAGTTTGCACGTCTGCTATTTAATAAAGATGATGCGTTGTTTCTAAGAAAAATTCCCGGTGTTCAGAGCAATCGAAAAAAACTATGACTGACACTATTGCTACTATTCCATTTCCCATTCATTAAATTTTTCTCAATAACAAATGATATAATTTTTTTGAAGGACAATTTCTACTTAGCTCAACAAAGAAAAAAAATTATTTTAGTAACTTTTTATTAAATAATTAAAATTTTTTCACCCACATAAAACTAAAATATGGTGACGAGGACCACACGTGCTACCACGTAATGTTCTTTATTGAATTTATCTGACTCAGCGAATGTAAAATAAGTAAATACTAAAATGGTGCAATAAACTATATTTTGTTCAAAGCTATAAGTTAGAAATTATCATTGAGGTTATTTTTAAAATATCTGAAAACTGAATAGCTTACAGTAAAATTTAAAACAGCGACCAACGCTTAACCCATCAGAAAATTCCATTTCGTTTTAGGCTCATCCTCATTTAATGAATGAATTAATATTTGAAAAAACCTGTATTAACATCAAGTGTCATCCACTACAAGTTCAAAAAAAATCTATTTGTACTTGAGTGGAGGAATAAAAACTATTTTATTAACGATTGAAAATTTGAACAAGATATATAGGGAGAGTGTGAACTAATACGAGGTGTTTATAAAGCTCCCATTTTGATGCTTCATAACTCATAAAATAATAAAGATAGATTAAAATTAATAACATAAATGATTAGATAGACTCAAAAAGTTTCATGACCCTCGTCAATGAACTTCCACGTGTGCCCCCTTCGCCGCACGGAGAATATCAAGTAGATAGTCAATTTCACGCCAGGTAGCGGCAAGCATGTCGGCATCCACAGAGGCTATTGCGGTTGTAATTCTGGCTTTTAGGTCATCAATGTTCGACACGATCCTCCTGTAAACATTGTCCTTTATAAATCCCCAAAGAAAAAAGTCCAGCGGCGTTATATCAGGTGATCTGGGTGGCCAAGGAATTGGACCTCCTCGCCCAATCCATCTTCCTGTAAAATGGTCATTCAAAGAACTACGAACGATGATACCCCAATGAGGTGGTGCACCATTTTGTTGCAAAAAGACGTGTGCATGAAGCTCTTCTAGTTGTGGAAATGCGAAGCTTTCCAACATGTCTAAGTATACGACTGATGAGACCGTCTTTTCTGTAAAAAAGAAAGGCCCAATGACTCGGTCGTGCATTAGTTCACACCACATATTAACCTTTGGGGAATCCCTTTGTGTTTCACGGTATTCACGGGGGTTTTCAGATCCCAATATGCGCACATTATGGCGACTAACACTGCCAGAAACATGAAAGAATGCTTCGTCGGAGAACATTATGCGCTTCAGAAAATCAGCAGCATCTTCCATCCTTCCTACCATATCTGTTCCAAACGCCATCCTCTTAGGCCTATCGTCCGGTTCCAAACCTTGAACAATTTGAACTTTGTATGCATGCAGTCTTAATTGTTTCTTACTAACCTTGTACACCGTCGAAATTGCCATATCCAATTCTCTTGCCACTGATCTCACAGATCTTCTAGGATTGTCTAAAAAAGTCTGTCTGACACGCTCAACGTCAAAATCACTTGTGCTCTCCGTGCGACGAAGGGGGCACACGTAGAAGTTCATTGACAAGGGTCATGAAACTTTTTGAGTCTATCTAACCATTTATGTTATTAATTTTAATCTATCTTTATTATTTTATGAGTTATGAAACATCAAAATGGGAACTTTATAAACACCCTGTATAAAGAATTGAATAAAAAAAGAACTCCTTAATCCATCTTAATTTTTTTTTTAATTCTTTAGGTTGAAGTAATCAATAAAAACTATTATAATATTTGCTCACAAAAACCTTAAAACAATGCAATTTTAGTGAAATTATTATGGTTCACGATTTTTTAAATTATTATTAATAACAATCTCTCCTACATTGTTAAGACAAATCAGACAAAAGAGTTTCTGTTGGGTTTGGTCATAGCTGTTGTATTAAATTAAAATATGACAACAAAATTAAAACGAAAACAACGAAAGTCAGCATTATTCATAAATACGTGAGCAAAAATTTGGTATTTATTTTCGTTGTATTATTTCTTTGAATTGTACGTAAATTTTCGAAGCTTTGTATTGTGGTCATTTACCTTCAAAGTCGTAAATTTTTTTTTAATTGTTTTGATTGATATGAGTCTGTAACTAAAATGATTCATAGCAATAAGAATGAAGCCAAGGCTACCTAAACTAAAAAGAGTTAAAATCAGAAAACAATAGTTATTTTAAGTAGTATTGTAAAACTTCAATCCAACTTGTTAGAGCCGTGATTGTTTGCCTTCCAATGAGGTGAGGCGGATTCGAATCCCAGCGATGGCTAGTCGATACGAATTCCGCATCCGGTTTGCACCAACCACAGCGCCGACGTAAAATATCCTCAGTGGTAGACGGATCATGGGTTAGAGTCCTTTTGCCGTTAGGTTTTCGTGGTTTACCTCACCATGTAATGCAAATGCGGGTTAGATCCATCAGAAAGTCTTCCACGAAAGCAAATTTGTCTCTATATTTGATCCAGGAGTTCCCTTGTCTTCTGGATTGGGTTCAAAATTACAAGGCTACGAAGTTGACCATCAGTAATCGTGAGTCGGCTGTTCATCCACGATTATAAATTATAAACTATTAACCAAAAATCCTATGTGAATCAGGTGCTCAACGTTGGCGATGAAATTAAGCAATACGCAACTAAACATAGTTTCCAATAAGTCAATTAAAAATTCCCTAAAGTTCTCACCCAAACAAGACTTTGAAAAAACAAAAATACCTCAAAATTGGGTCGGCTGTTCAACGATGTCCCGCAGTGGACTGATCGTTAAGACACGGTTCCCAGCTGATCACCTAAGTAAAGCATCACTAGCTGCGGTCAGTGTGCGGGTAGGTGACCACTTGGATCAGTCTGCGTAGATACCGGGGGTGTGAGGTATTGGTCCTCGTTAAACTGTTCTACCACAAAGTGCACGACTTTACGTGCAGGTCGTCGGGCTACCGAAGCGAGGGTGCCATCCCCTCTGCAGAGGATCAAAATTGTGATGGCGTGTCTTGGGATCATCCTCAGGATGTATCCCAGACCGTCGCTAATAGCCCATTGTGTAGCTCTAGTGCTACGACGTAAATGAACTACAACAGCAACTGTTAATGGCCGGGATAGCTTGGTTAGTAGGGCACTGGGCCCATGTCCAAGGTGTCGTGGGTTCGATCCCCGCCGTCCGAAGACTCCCCGTGTAGTAAATGGTGACTGTTATACGTTAAACCTGTCGAGTCGCAAAATTTCTCCATGTGCCCATAACAAATCAACACTTCTGGGGGTACTGATCCGGGAGTTTCCTTGTCTTCTGGATTTGGTTCAAAATTACAAGGCTACGGAGTCAAAAATTGTGTGTGCTTTTAAACGACAGTATATAAAATGAAATAAAAAACAACAACTGTTCAACGACGGTTATAAAATTAAAAAAAAAACTACTTGTTAAAAAATTGCAGTTTGAAAGTAGTTTGAAATTTGATAAAAAATAATTTGACCGATTTCTCTCTTTCTTTTACAAAAACAGATGCAGTATAATGCCCAGTCTCCAACCCAGTCATCTGGTACTTACACTTTCACCGCCGAATTTCGTCCGGCCGACACAACAACCCTGCCACTGCCGTCCATTGAAAGGGACTTCACCAACTGCCCCTCCACTTTCAAGACATCATTCTATCCCTGCAAGCACGCGGCAGTCGCCGTACCAGCCGAGAGCACCACGCAGTCACCACTCATCCTTAAAAACAAGCTCCGGACCATCCCTACGGGCAGGGCGGCCTGTTTCCCAGCCTCCAATCTAGTCCAACCTGACAGCCCCATCCCCTCCGCCCACTCCATCGATGACGTCACAGACAGTCCAGTGGCCATCATCACGGACAACGACTCCAACTCGTCAGGAAAGATGAACCTGTGCCAGATCTGCGGCAAGACGTATGCCAGGCCGAGTACGCTGAAGACGCACATGAGGACGCATTCCGGTGAGCGTCCCTACAGGTGCGGCACCTGCCACAAGTCTTTCTCTCAGGCTGCCAATTTGACGGCGCACATTAGGACGCACAGTGGTGAGAAACCGTTCCGTTGCCATGTGTGCGACAGGAGGTTCTCACAGAGTTCGTCTGTGACCACCCACATGAGGACTCACTCGGGTGAGAGACCGTACAGGTGTTACATGTGCAAGAAGTCCTTCTCTGACAGCTCGACTCTCACCAAACACTTGAGGATACACAGCGGCGAAAAACCCTATCAGTGCAAACTATGCCTGCTTAGGTTTTCACAGAGTGGGAATCTGAACAGGCACATGAGGGTGCATGCAGGATCTGTGTGATACTATAACTAGTCATTAAACAAGTCATATACAGGGTGTTCAAAATGGACCGATCGTGATATTCTTTTAAGAATGTTTGTAAAAAGCGAAATAAGCAGAAAAATAATGTAAATAAGGCAACGTGAATTAATATTTAGAACTAAAAAGACCTAATTGTTTTCAAGCTCTGGGCAATCACGGATGAGAGGCTGGGATAGCCTGGTTGTTAGGGCCCATTGCCCAAGAGGTCGTGGGTTCGACTCCAGCCTGCCGAAGACTACACATGTAGTAAATGGTGACTGAAGCACTTTAAATCTGTCGAGTGTCCCCTCCATGTTCCCATAACAAATCATACCTCTGGGAGTACTGATTAAGGAGTTTCCTTACCTTCTGGATTGGTTCAAAATTACAAGGCTACTGAGTTGAACATTAGTAGTTGTAAAGCCCAAAACTGGGTCGACTTTTCAATGACGGATATAAAATAAAATAAAATCACGGATAAGAGAGCCACGATGGCTCAGGGGATAGAGCATTCGCCTTTCAATGAGGTGAACTGGGTTCGAATTCCAGCTATGGCTGGTCGATACGAACTCCGCACCCGGCTCGCACCGACCGCAGTGCTGAAGTAAAATATCCTCAGTGGTAGACGGATTATGGGCTAGATTCCTCTTTCCGTTCAGACTGACAGCGGGACGTTCTCATAATCCAGAGATGCCAACTTGCTCCGCTTTGTAAAATAGTATTTTCCAGTGGTAGCGAAATTTAAGTTACTTTTAGTTTAGTATTTTTCATTTTAAGTAATTGTTTCACCACTAAATATCAAAAATTATAAGTATCATATAAAATGCAACGTTAAAGCATCAATATACTGGTTACTCTATTAAAAGTAGGCGCAACTATCCTTCTTTACCGAATTTTACTACATAATTTGGTACCACTTTATTAAAACTATTCCAGAAAGCGGAGCAGTTTGCATCTCCCTGCGTAATCCATGTAACGCAAATGCGGGTTAGTTCCACCAAAAAGTCCTCCACAAAAGAAAACTTCTCTCAATACTTGATCCAAGAGTTCCCTTGTTGGGTTCAAAATGAGAAGGCCAAGGAGTTGAGCATTAGTAGTCTTAAACCCAAAGTTGGGTCGGCTGTTCATCAACGGTTATAAAAAAAAAGATGAAAAACAAAATCACGGATGAGAAAATTAAGAGTGATGATTGGATAAAAATCATTAAAAAAAAAAAAAAAAAGCTGAAAGACGGATTTTAACAAAACGCATTTTAGTGCCACCAGAACAATAATCTGCATTGCCCACATTGGATTCGGTAATGATTGCCTAGAGCTTGAAAACTTTATTTCCTGTCTTAAACACAAATTTGAAGCTGATATTATGCATTGTTTACTTTTACTTCATTTTTTACAAAGATTCTAAAAGCATATATTAAGGGTGGTCATAACGGAGCACCCTTCATGAAAAGGTGAGTGTATGAACATGTTAATGAAGGTGTGCGCTATTTTGCATTTTATATGTTGAAAACAGGACTAATCTCAGGGTGTTTATTTAGTGGGTGAAAAAGGACGCAAATTATTGGAGGGGGGCCGTCATTCTTTAATCCATGCTTCAATAGCAATAAAAAAGCAAAAAAGAGTTTAAATATTTTACACACGGCGTCCTAGTTCACAAGAGTGCTACTTTTACTAAGCTATTTTAAAACATTAAAAAGCAAACGAAAGAGATAAATATTGGAGTTTGTTAACTATAGACTGTTAGGTAGGATTTTTTCAAAAATAAAATAAATTTTGCTTTGAAACAAAGATGTGATGAAATTTACTTTCAAATGGATAAAAAAAAAAAGATAACGCTTTTGTTTCTTTCATGCTTAAATATTAATTTTTTGTTTAAAATAATGCATTGAGGACAGGTCTCACCCAATTATCAGTGTATGTATATGATCTATTATTTTCCGTCCAATAGCAACTTCTTACGGCAATGAACGCTAATTAAATCGGTTACATAATAATTATTAAGAATTTTCTGGGACACTACAAACATGTACTACTCTTTGATAATGAAAAGAACACTTTCAAATTTTTGTCACTTTTTTTAAAATAAAAAGTACTTATAGAGAAATATTTTACAGCCTTAGAAGTGTTTAGGCCATGCGATTTCTCAAGCTTAAGATAAATGTTTAAAACTTTCAGCGAGACCAAGAATAAATTACACGCGAAAATATATGTTTTTGAACACTCTATAGCAAAATATAGTAATAGTGACTCTGAATAGAAATAAAATATAGTAACTTGCATCAATTACTGTGGTTATCTTATGCAATATAATTGTTATAATATTATTATTAATACAATATTATTATATTACTATTTGCTCATTAAATATTCAAGGAGATATGGCCATGTTTATAAAAAACAAATTTTTAATTATTGACGAAGTTATAATTTCAAAATTTGAAAAATAATTCATTAAAAATTGCGCAAGATATGAGCATGTGAAGTAGTTCTTTCATGATGCGCATGTGCGGGAAAGATGTAAATTTTTTTTGCTTGACGCACATGCAAAAAGGACTATTTTAGACGGTTGCGTATTTTTTTTCTTTTAAAATTTCAAATTTTAAAATGCTTTTTAATTTAATAAAAAATTACTTTGAAAATTTCATTGCATTCAATATTTAGCAGTTCTAATAAGAAAACGGAAGGAAGGGAAACAATTTTTTTAATATTAATATAAAAATGCTCATATTTCCATGCATATTTTATCTAGGTTTATGAATATGACAATCAAAATAATTGTTAGAAGTTATAAGCTTATTTCTATATTTTTTGGCATGGAGTGTTTGAAAATACCTTTTTTTGTTCGTAATTTATTATTGGTTCCTCAAAGCTCTGAAGACTTTAAACTTTATTGATACATATGACAAACTGCATGACGTAAACACCTCTAGAGTTATAAAATTATTCAATGAATATTTCTTCAGAAATAAAGAAAAAATGAAAAAAAAAATCTGAAAATGCCTCTTCCATTATTGCAGAGTAGTGTACGTTGTGAAATTGAAAAAAATAGATATTAAAGATTCATCGAGCAATACAAATTATAATTAATAAAGTATAAAAAAAATTGAATAAAAGATTAGAAAAAAATCCACTAAAAAAATAGTAAATGCCACTTCTATTATTTCAGAGTAATGTTCAGCGAAATAGTGAATGCGAAACAAAAAACAGACATTAAAAATTCAACCAGCAATACAGATTATAATAATTAAAAGATAAAAAAAAAATTAATTAAAATATAATAAAAAAATATTGTCAAGGAAACAGTAAATGCCTCTTCCATTATTTCAGAGTAGTGTATAAAGTGAAAGTGAAAAAAAAAATAGACATTAAAGACTCACCGAGAAATACAGGTTAAAATTAATAAAAGATATAAAAAAAAAGTGAATAAAAGATATAAGAAAAATTATAGTCAAAAATTAGTAAATGCCACTTCTATTATTTCAGAGTAATGTATATGTGACCGGCAAAGTATGAAATACCGGCATTATATATAATGCCTGACATTTTTAGGCAAAGTATGAAATATGAGAAGTATTACATACTTGCCTAGGCATTATATATAATGCCGGATGCTATTTAGGTAAAGTATGAAATAAACGTCCAGATGAGGTTATTATGTAAATAATGTACACGTTACTGTGAATGACCGAAATCGGTGGTTGTTGACTTTCACAGGTGAATGTTGACAATCAAATTAGTCGCTTTGGTGAATGTCCGAAATATTTATTAAATCCGATTAGATATTAATTTATTCGTGGATATAATTACATTTATTCGATATTTTAATACTTACTGACGATAGATTAGAAGAAACATCAGCGTTCACTTAACCATTAAAAAAATATCAGTGTAGGGTATACCGGGCAGTGGCACTGAATCTTAAAAAAACATCAGTGTAGGGTATACCGGGCAATGGACCTTGACCTTAAAAAAACATCAGTGTAGGGTATACCGGGTAAATGTGTGAAATATAAATCATTTCATACTTTGCCGGCTAGTTTTAGGCATTATATATAATGCCTAGACATTATATATAATGCCGGATTTCATACGTTGCCGGTAACATATATAGCGAAATAGTGAATGCGAAACGAAAAACAGACATTAAAAATTCACCTAGCAATACAGATTATAATAATTAAAAGATAGAAAAAAAGTAAGTAAAATATAATAAAAAATTATAGTCAAAAGACAGTAAATGCCACTTCTATTATTTCAGAGTAATGTTCAGCGAAATAGTGAATGCGAAACAGAAAACAGACATTAAAAATTCACCTAGCAATACAGATTATAATAATTAAATGATAGAAAAAAAGTAAGCAAAATATAATAAAAAATTATAGTCAAAAAATAGTAAATGCCTCTTCTATTATTTCAGTTATATTCAGAAAAAAAAAAAGATTTTATAGACTCACCGAGCAATAATTAATAAAANGCAATACAGATTATAATAATTAAATGATAGAAAAAAAGTAAGCAAAATATAATAAAAAATTATAGTCAAAAAATAGTAAATGTCTCTTCTATTATTTCAGTTATATTCAGAAAAAAAAAAGATTTTATAGACTCACCGAGCAATAATTAATAAAATATAAAAAAATGTAAACAAAAGATTTCTCTCTCTCTCTCTCAGATTAAACACGATTTTCGTTATGTGCGGCCATCCACTTCCGCAGATAATCGCCGCTTTTATATAAAGATATGTCGATCTCTACTATACGATTGTTTGTAACAGCTTGTCAGGGAAGTGAAGGTGGCTTGTGCGCCACCACATTACCATAATCATGTCGCTGCTCTCAAAATTGTGGAGCCTTAACCCCTAGCTTGTAGTGGACTTTTACTGGAATGCTTTACTGTACAGTACCTGGTCGTATTATTCGACGCACAGTAAGATTCTATGTAAAATAATAATTATTAGGTGATACTATGCTGCTTTACTGTTTTCACTCCGATGAGATTGGTTTGCATTTGTTTGCGCTCCTGTATCAATGGGTTAACATTGTATAATGCAATACGTAAAAAATAAATACAAATAGGAAGTATATAAAAAATTTCTTGCATTACATGTATGCTTAAATGTAAAAGTATTGCCTATAAACTCGTGCAAATCATGTGATTATTAAAAATAATACAGTGCGTCTAATAATTTGATCTGATTATTATAGTATACTGATATAATACCTGATGTATACCTGCCAACATTCATTCTTTTCGAGAATGGATTTTCCAAGTGGTAGTAAAACAATTACCGAAAAACAGTTTTACTCAAAAAGATATTTATATTTTAACCAGGTTGAAATTCGCTATCGTGAGGACAAATATGCTTTTTATGTATTTGTTGTAATTATTTATACGTAGTGGTGGTCAAACTCATTTATAATATATTGATATAATTCAAAAAGTTTAGTGAAATAACATGAATTTTGCTAGCACTTTAAATATGAAAAAAAAATCTGGGAAAACCGGAAGAGTTGGCAGGTATGCTAATGTAATAAGTATTCCATATTTATATAATATGTTGTCTAATTTATCCAAACGTCGAATTTATATTATATATCGTCTAATTTAATCCATTGATACACTAACGTAAACAAGTGCAAACCGTGTAAAAAAAATAAAGCTGTAATGAATCACCCTGATAATTAAGATTTTATATAGAATCTTATAGTGAGTCTGATAATTTGGCGGGGAATAAAATAAATTCCAACGAGTGAGGAAAATCATGTTTCTGAATACGAACAGCGCACGAACTTCATATAACATGTTCATAACTCATTTTGAATTGTGTCATAATATTTCTATTCATTCATATTTATTGAAAAGATGTGTATAGAAAAAAAGAAAGAATTCATTTTGAGTTAGTTTGTCAAATAGAGTCATCACAAATTATTTAACAATGTGATTTAAGCATATTAAAGTTTTTGATTCAATTTTATAGAAACGTATGTCTTTTTTTATCTTACTACAAATAAATTAGTATTTTGATAAATTTTATTTACGACAGAGTCAAAGTTCTCGCACTGTAGCAAGAAAACGCGAATATTATTTTTTGAAAATTATCTCGATAAATCGAAAAATTTTCATGTGTTTAATCAAGGGTGAAAATAATTAGGCCAAACTATTACTGATGTTTAATTAAATGTAGTAATATATAGTGGTTGTCCTGTGGTAATAGATGCGGTGGTAACCGATATTTAATAAAATTTCATACGTGATGATCTGGATAGCCTGGTTGGTAGGGCTCTGGTCCCATGTCTAGAAAGTCGTGGGTTCGATCCTCGTCGGACAAGGATTCCCCGTGTAGTAAATGGTGCCTGGTGCACATTAAATCTGAATAGTAATAGCCGCTGTTGGAGGGACGGAAGTGACGTCATCATGGAAAGTCAACCGGAGCTTATTTCTGCCCCAAACGGAAGTTGTTTATTTCTGCCCACCCATTGCAACTTCCGACTGTAGGCGGGCAGAAACAGGCAACTTCCGGTTAGGGCAGAAATAAGCTCCGGTTGATTTTCCATGATGACGTCACTTCCGTCCCTCCAACAGCGGCTATTACTACTAATCTGTCGAGTCATAAACTCCTCCATGTCCTCACAACAAATCATACCTCTGGTTGCACAGATCCAAGAGTTTCCTTGTCTTCTGGATTGGGCCAATATTACAAGGCTACGGAGTTGAACATTATAGCAGTCGTAAACCCAAAATTGGGTCGACTGTTCAACGACTGTTACAAAATAAAATGGAACAATTTAATACGTACCTAAAGTAGGTAGGTGAGAGGGGGATCAGTTGGATAAAAGGGAAATCTTCAATAAAATTTTCATTTATTCTTTAAATTTTTCTTCGTCATAAATCGTAAATTGGCAACACTGATATACACTTCCATGCATAAGTATACTACGAATACTTCAGAAGAAATTTGCTAAAGAAGGTTCTTAAGGTGCAAAAGTAAATTTTCTCTTTACTCCTTTATTCATATGCACTGGTGTAAGAAATTAAGAGAATTTGCAGACTTGGTCGATTATCTCTAAGACTACTGGACCGATTTTAATTAAATTTGATATACAGGGTGTCCCAAAACGACCGCATAAACTCTGCACAGCTAGATTCCTCGTTGGGAGTACATACATGAAAACTGCCCAAAGAAGCGTTCCTGTACGATTCATACTTAACGAGAAAAATATGAAAAACAAAGTATGACGTCACTGCCGTTGCAAGAGAAAACACTTCATTGAACATATCAACAGAATTATATTCTAAAGATACTTTTCTTGCTCATCAGAAAGGAAAGAAATACTCCTGATTTGTCAGTTCTTATTTCAGAATTAAGCCGACCGGCCTGTGTAGGGGGCAGGGAACTGTCTTTGCATCAGAAAGGTTCTGGGTTCGAATCCCGGGCAAGGCATGGATGTTTCTTTCCTTCTATCAGTGTTCTATGTCCCTTCTCCTTTGTGTGTGAATCTGACCCGCCCTATAAACGAGTTGTGGTAATGTGACGTGGGCGACGGTGGTCCACCGCCATGGCTGCGCCACAGGTGCCCACTGGGTAACGAAAAGAGAGTTAGCAGTTCTGTCACTTTCTGTAGCCGATGGACAATAGTTCCAAGTGCCCACCATTAAAAAAAAAAATTCAGAATTAAAAAAATTTGCCAATGACTAGNCACAGGTGCCGACTGGGTAACGAAAAGAGAGTTAGCAGTTCTGGCACTTTCTGTGGCCAATGGACAATAGTTCCAAGTGCCCGCCATTAAAAAAAAAATGCCAATGACTGACTTGCTTCAGCTAGAATTTTAAATTGATAAAATAAAAAAAAGATGAATAATAATAATTCTGATATTACATAAATTTAAAAGATACTTCGCTCCAGAAATTATGTTTTTTCTTTCATTTTTTGAACAAACAGCATAATTTTTAAAGAAAATGATAAAAACATTTCATATTTTAATAAAATATGACTAAGAGTTGGGATTTTGTTACAAATTCAAACATTCGGAACACCATGAAATTGGGGAGGAATTCCATTTTAAAAATAAAAGTTTTCGGCGATCATGACTTTCTATGATTTTTTTTAAGAAATAGTTAAATTTTCATTTGCTCATTAATCACTAATAATTAAGTATCATTAACATTTCATTACAAATTTTGTTCAATACCGAAAATCATGACTTTCCATGACTATATCGAAACTAGATCACTGTTTAATTTATTATCGTTTTCAAAGAAATGATCTAGTTCATCACTTTTAATTTATGATCTAGTTCATCGCTTTCAACAGTTATGGCTATTTTAAATAAGTATTTAATATGAAACTTTATTTATCCAAAAAACAAATAGATAAAATCTTTTGAAATTTGATAAAAAAAACAATGGATTCCCAACTAAAGTAATAAAATTCTATGTAAAATCATTGAGTTAATCGTATATTATTGTAGATATATTTACTAAAAATTTAGTTTATATAATTTTTCCACGTGAAAATCCATTTCAGGCAAATCCGTGGCTAAAATTATTTACTAAAAAATTTCTTTGTTAATTTATATAATTTTTCCATGTGCAAATCCATTTCGGGCAAATCAGTGGCTAAAATTATGTGCGAAAAAGGCAATTCATGTTTCTTTCTCTTTTCTATTTTTTTTCTTAAATAAATATTAATTTTCTAAAATTATTAATTGTCAACTTCTTTAAATTATCCAGCATAATATTACCTTGCCATAGAGTATTAGTGTAACTAACACAATTTCAAACTCTACACATACTATAAATAATAATAATAATAATGTATGCATACCATGACTCATTCTTAGGAAGGATAATATTTTTCCTCACATCATAAAAACTTTTCATATAATATAAATTTTCTAAGCTTTTAGTCATTTGTTACATTTAAGGCCTTTTTAAGAACTTTCAGGACACATTTTTAAGGTCATACAAATTATGCCGTTCTCTCTATCTGTTTAATTAACTTAATCATATGATTTTGAAAAATAGCAAAAGGTTACATGGCCCTGCATTCAAGGTTAAAAATCAAAAATTAATAATATAAAATATCTACTAAAAACTAACTAAAACTTAATAATTTTGTTAAATATCGTATGATTATTGTACACATACCTAGATTTAAAATCAGGAAGGATAATAGTTTCTAACCTTCTATACCAACCTTTTCCATAAAACTCTACTAATCAAACTCATTGAGCTAGGATATAGTACATACTCAGATTACAATTAAATCAGGCAATAGCTCTTGCTTCACTGTCCACCATTTGGCCAAGAAGTAATCCAACTAAATGTTTAAACTATATTGGATCTTTAGCAATTTCACTGAAACCCTAATATAGTTCACCATTTAGTTCACGTTTGGATATGTTAAAAATATGAAAATATAGCTTAAACAAATCTACTGGGATTTTATAAAATAATTTTCAAGCAGAAACTAAAAAATAAATAAACAAGTGTAATTTTACATAAAAAAATATACTATGCAAAAATATAATAAAATATAGGACTATGTAAAAATATAATACCATGTGAAAATATAATAATATGTAGGACAAAATAAATTTTAAAAAAACTAGTAGTTTTGAAAAAAAATTACTAAAAATCTTGCAATTTATTCTATTATCAAAGAATTCATTTTAAAAATAAACTATTGTAAGAACGCAAGACGATGGAAGAAAAACACCATCATAAAGAGCTCTGTATTTTTTATTATACATTCACATTAAACATTTAACAATAAAGGGTAATAATAAAACATTAACTAACATAAAAAAAGAACTTGAAAGTTTTACTCAAATGAGTAGGAAAAGGGGAACCATGATGGTTCGCAGAGCTCGTCTTGCGTCATCTCCAATTAAGTCAGAGTGAAGACTATTGTTATTGCTTTTGCAGATAGAGGGGTAGTGCCATCTGGTGCTACGAATTAACTATCCGCTACACTATGAATATTGTTAAATACATACCAAAGTAAAACATCATACAGGAAAGTAATTTTCACCACACTCTAGAAATTATGGCAAACAATAATAATAAGAACAATTAATAATATCAAAGTTACAGACGCTAATAAAAGCATGCATTGAGAAAGAAAATATTATAAAATTCTTAAAAATAAATAAATAACAAAACTGTATTTAAACCTATAACTTTCCCAGCTTCAGCCTGATGCAAAAATCACACGCAATATAAAATTAATTATTATTATATTTATATATAATAAAATCAATGATGAAAAATTTCAAACATTAATAAAAGCATGCACTGAAAAAGAAAATATTATAAAAGTAATTCTTAAAAGAAAAGAAAAAGCAGTAGGTATAAATCTCTGTAAAAAGTTTCCAAGAAAATGTTTTGTTTATAAATCACATACACAAGCAATTCCAGACATAAACACGTATATCTTATAAATTATAATTTAACATACAGAGTTTATCCCAATATATAAAGGTTAACATAAAAGTTAATATAACATTATAGAATAATAAAGTATTATAAATATAGAATATCATATTAAATATCCACATGCAAAGGGGAAATAAAAAAATTTATATGTTTTCAAACATTATAAAGAAATAAACTTGAAAAGTAATTAATTTCCCAGTTTATTTAAAAAGTAAACATATAAAAAGCATATCATACTATAAAAGTAAACTTTATTTTTAAAACTGTTCGTTGAAAATTCAAATTTCAGCATTCCTTATGAATTTTTTTTCAATTTTATGTAACAATTTCTTTACAGTTCTATCCCAATGAACTGGAAACGAAATTTTTTTTTTTATATGAGCCTTAAAATATTTTTGAAAAATAATAACTTTTTTTTCCTTTTCAAAAATCAATGCTTGAAATTAAGAGGCACATATATGTCAAATTAATGAAGAAATCAAAAATCAAAGTTATACTTCAAAATTCTACAATAGATGCCCTACACTTAATTGTTAAATCAAAGCAATTCTGCAGCAACCAATGGGTGGTGGAGGCAAGCTTTTAACCATCAATCAGCAACTGTGTGTGGGTCTGTCACCGTCCTTCATAATTATACCTCAGTTTGTTGGATAACTCGGCCATTGCTGTAAATTTCAGATAATAAAAATTAAGACTAATGGATTTTATCATGAAGCTTAAAAAAAATTATTATCTTTCATCAAAAACATTATCTTAATGAATTTGTACAAATTGAAACTAATTGTAAAAATATTCTGTGAAAGATTAGATAAAATATATATTCATTTTACATGTTAACTTTTAAAACTGTAAAGCTGATCACAAAAATGATAATAAATTGAAATGGAGAATAAAAAACAGTTAACTATGCTGTATTAAACAAGATAGTCCCCAAAACAACTTGACAACATTTAGAACACACTTGGTTTGTGATGAAATTTAATGCATAATAATCTGAATTGGCCATACTGAGTCAAACTTAATCACTATTACATACTCAAAAATAGGGAAAAATCACAATGTTATATCAAATAACTTGACTAAAATTCAATTAAACTTATTTGTTGATGTAAAATAAGTTTTTTAATGAAATATTTAAATAAAAATAAAGTTTAAAGGTCTCACTTTTCAAACTTTAAAAGTCATACGATTTAGAGGCGTAATTCACACAAAGGCAGAATGTAGTTTTTGAATTGATTCAGCATCTAATTATTGCTTTTGATTGAGCATCAAACTCAAGTTAAAATCTTACATTATTGCATACATTAAATAACAAAGTTAAACAGTTCTAGAAACTATGTCTGACAAAAACATAGGGGAAAAGAACTTGGACATTTAAAAAACTGTATTTATCTTAACATAATAAAACCCTTGATAGAGTTGATTTCAAAATAAAAATATCTAATTGTTTCTTAACTAACATTTAATAGATATTTGAATGATTCTAAAAATAATGCAGATTAATCCCAAATACTTCTAACAGAACTTTAATTTTAGGTACCTAAATTATTTTAAAATGATTTAGTTTCATTAATTAGTAAAGAAGGTTTGTAAGAAGATATAAGGCTAGTATAAATATTTTTAACATAATATTATAGATAAAATTTTGTTCTGCATCACTTTGTGATTAAATGATAATGTTATACAATAGTAACAAATTTGTAACTGTTAGTTAGAAAATGCATTATGATAAAATAATGCAAAAAAGTAGATAAAAATCATATTTACAGTTAATAAAATTTAAAACAATTTAATTTATTATCATAGAAATCAATTTAAGTTGTGATATATTTTCATTCAACTTAAACTAGATTTTAAAAAAATACAATACAATAATGAAAATTTTTAACATTGCTGATCATAAAGGCACACACACACACATATATATATATATAACAATAAGTAAATACTACAAATAGCGACTGTAAAGAATGTTAGACATGATTAAGGTCATAACTCTATTTCAATATAGTCAGTAAATAAAATAATTTTTTAAAAAAAGAGCTTATTCATTCACACAATATTTTATTGAAATTAAAACTTAGATATAATGACATAATTTTAAAAGCTTCGTGTATTTGCTGACAAATAAGCAAATACAATTTTGTGAGAGGAGTTACTTAAATGCCCCTTTTAGTTTAAAAATAAAAATAGATTTTAACGAAATAAAATATTAATACTTAGTAAATAAAACTAAAATTATAAGTATTACATTTTCTCTATATTTGTAACATTTTTTGAACTACAGAATTTATATTTTTAGGCTACATTATAGAGGCCTTTTAAGAGACTTTTTAAAGCTATTTTTCAATTTTTTAAGGCCAACTGAAATCAAGACATTATACAAAATTCAGTTAGAAGAGTTGCACATTGTTTAAACTTAGATTCAATAATTTTATATGTACTCAATATTTAATTAAAGATCCAGTTCTGATAAGTTAACACAAGGAATTTAAGTAATATGAAGGAAAAAGAGATTTGAGGTTTGAAATTTTATTAAATGAAAAATTTTGTTTTTATAATTATGTAATTTGTATGTAGGAAGGGTCATATATTAATGTTTTTTAACTTATAGACCATATAACAAAGAATTAATTTATTGTAAGAATGTAAAAGCACATGAATTTCTTAATTATATTTTAATGATATGAAAAAATGGATTTTCTCATTCACACCCTTTTAAAGCGTTTCAATTGGTGTCTTTTGCTTTTATTTAGTCTCTATTCTTGATAAAAAAGTTTTAATTTTTTTCTTCTTTCAATTGCATATTTAAAAGGTATAACATTTCCTTCAGTAAAGTTTCACTTCCGTTTCCAACCTCCAAACTTAAAGTCAGATATTTAAAGTAAATTTCCAACTAAGCACTAAACATGTTAATTATTTTTTGTGAAAACTTTGGTTGTTAAATGATAAGTTTGCTAGAAATGTTTATTGCAGTTTTTAATGAATTTTTCACATTTGTATAAGTCATTAGAAAAGTGCTGTCCTTGTTTATTTTTTGCTATCGTCTGTTACAATTAATATTATCAGATTGAACATTAAAAACGCACTTATTAAACCACATAGGAATGAATGGTTGTATGATTCCTTATTCTTTCTGTACAAGTGAAACATTGCAAATTTTTGACTATAGATTCAAGAATTTTGAACCCAAATCAGCTTAAAAGTAAGAATACTAGTATTGCACATCACTACTGTTCCCATCTTGCCTTTATTTTATAATTTTTACATAATTTTTTTTATATTTTATCATTGATAAACCTTTTAATGGTATTTCTTGAAGGAAAAAAAAACAAAACATTATATGGTTCTAAAACATAACTATGTAAACTCAAAATATTATTTTTCCATGTCTAATAACTTAGATATTTGGCACTACTTTGCGACTAATTCTTTCTTTTAACGATAGGGATAAAACTGTGTTATTAGAGAATTACAAATTTATTATCATAAATTAATGATTTTTACTGAATTTTTCTCAAAATGAAAATAATTTTAAAGAAAAATAAACTTTGAGAAGCAATATTTAAAAAATTGAGTAAATTATTTATACACATTTTTAATCAAAACATTAAAATCAATGTATCAGAAATATCTGTAATTAGCATTTGTGACCAGTTTGGTTCTGATAAGGAACTTGTCATTTTTCTGTTCCTCACTACATGGTCGGGTGTTGTGGTAATATAATATTTCAAATATAATTCAATAATTTATAGAACAAAACTTCAAATAAACCTTTACTGGCCTTTATGGATTGTGTGCCCGGTCAGAACATTATGTCCAAGGCATACACAAATTTCAGTTATATCATTTTATTTCAATTAGTCAGTAATTTATAAACAAAAATTTCAAATAGACGCTAGTGGTCTTTATGTGCATCAAATTTTTTACTGTACCCAAAGCGCACATAACAGAGCTTGAATTCATAGAATATAGCAAAGAAGATGTTTGCAGCTTTCAAAATCCAATTTTTAAAAAAAATTGATTACTTGATTTTTTAAACAATTACAGCAAAAAGTATATAAATCGTAACATCTTTCAAGTAGATAACAAATCAAAGTAAAGATATTTATAATCAAATTTTAAGTTGAACACAATAACAATGAGCAAATTAATAAAAACAGCTAAATATAATTCCTTGTATAGCACTAACAATGAAATTAGATTTTACGATTTAAAATTAAAATTATTTTTAAAAGAAATAAATATATGTATTTTTTGTTGTTTAGTTATTGTAAAGTAAATTTTTTTAAGTAAATTTTTATGTTATTCTCAATTATTTTTTTTCTTTTGAGTAAAAGAACAATTGATTATATAATGTAAAGACTAACAGAATAAATAATATTGATTTTGCTTCATTAGAAAACTGTAAATGTAATTTAAAAGCCACTTTAAAGCACTAGTTTTTATATATGGTTTAAAAAATTCTTTGATGTAACTTTATTCTTGGATGTAACGGTCATAAAATAAGTTAATTGTCTTGATATGAAAATAGTTATTCTCTATTAATTACAAAATGTAAACCATTAGAAACTGACTATGTAGCTTTGTTATTGATTACAATAGTTGCTATCAACTTGGATAGAGAAAGAAGGAATTTAATGAAACAAAAGAGAAAGATCTATGCAGATTACATATGAATGTGCTCAGGTATTTGAATTGTTTTCCATATGCAATAACAGAACAGTGCATTTTCATGAGCAAACAATTCAATTTACGCCAAAGGAAACCCATAAAATTCTAATACCAATTTAATACCAATGTGATGAAGGTTACAACATGACATGCAATGGTATATGATAATCTCTGGTAGATAGGATTTATTATCCAGGAAATAATAATGAGAAACAATAAACTAGTTTTAATACTAGATCTGGTAGGAATGTTTTACCCTCATTAAGAGTTAGACAAACAAGAATTTCTTAAAAATAAAATTTTATGCAAAATTTGCTGCATGAACGTGGTGAACATTTCAAATTATATCTAGGACATGATATATGATACATTTGAAATAATGAATGTGATGCAAATGTTTTATTAAAAAAATTTAAATTGTCTTTAAAAATAAATTGTTTTATAGTGAAAGATAAATCTAATATTTAAGCTGCTTTTACTTTCATATGTCATTCTGGTACCATAACAGTTACTGCTCTTCCATTATCATTGGAGAGTAAAAAACTAAAAATTATGTTTGTTTATAGAACACAAATAATTAAAGTCTGTGTCAAGACACTGAAACAAATGCCCATTGAATGAGAGTATGGGGCCATGCGTCCAAGACATAAAAAAGAGATAAATTTAAGAGTGTAACAACTACAGAGTAACCACCTCTTTAAACAAAGCATTTTAAATCCTAACAAACATTTTAATGCAAAAGACTATTACCATACAGTGCAAAAGTCATCGAAATTATCAATGTGGATTAGAAAGAGAAAGATCAAGACCAGATCCACACAATCACATAAATCTGGGGAAAAAAGCAAAATTAATATTTATACATACCATATATTTTTTGACTTTAAGACAGCATATGATGGCATAGATAGAACAAAATTATATTAGGCAATACTCGATTTAGAAATACCCATGAAACTAGATAAATCTTACTAAAATGACACTTAATAGAGTTAAATGTAAAGCAAAACTAGGCAAAGTAAAACCTATACGAATATTTCTAAGAGTGAGATTCCATGTCATTGAAAAAGTTATTAAAGACTCAGTATAACAGTTTAAATGTTAGATTAATTTATTAAATATAGCAAACAAATGTTAATATGGATTAAGAAATCACTTGAAATTAAAACACTTAAGCATAAATTAAAGATTTAATTTTGTGTGGAAGCGCATTCTGGACCATGAACAAAACAAAGGAAAACATGTTCTAAGAGAAAAGAAAATATTTGGCACTTTCAAAAAAATAATGTCTGGAGTATAATAACCAAATATTGTGAAAACTAAAAAGGTATATCAATTAAGATGACTTGGATACACAGATACAATGATTTAAACCCAAAGAAAAAAATGGCAAACAGGTAAACGAAACATCAAGTGGCTTGATACACTTGAGAAAATGTCACATAAAATTGGGATCAACCATTGGAAAACTATAACAGTGGATCATTCCCAATGAAAGAAACTTAAGGAGAGAGTCTTGGCCTGTAACAGGCTGTAAAAATGCAGAAAAAGAAAGAACTATTAATTTTTTTAAAATTCCTATTTTTAAAATGTTAAAAAAGGTTAAAAATAATAAATGAATAAGATTATTAAGTAAGGTTAAGAATTGTCCTTAGAAAAAATAATTAAAGTGAAATATGCACATTTTTTCAACAGGTAAAATAAAATTTAGTTAATAAGTAATATGTTAATCAAAAAGAATCTCATTTAAAATTATACAGATATCAATGTTTAAAAGGGTCAACTAATAAACATTTCAGTATGGTCCAAATTTATTTTGAAATAATTTATCTAACAAATAATAAAAAATACTGAAGGGAACAATGAAATTTTTTTTCTGGTCTGAATTAAGAGAAAAACTAGTCATTTCATCAAAGATATTTAAAGAGTGTGTCGAAGTGTATTTCATGAAAATCAAAATTAATTTTAACACAATATTTTCAATTTGGAAAAAAAATCATAAATAATATTTATTGCTAATAAATGTGACACTTTCTCATGAATCAGTCATACTTTCAGTTTGAGAAACAAAAGATTACATGTAACAGTTTTTATAGTATTATCAGATTAAAAGAAATACAGGGTTATTCATAATTCCCTCCGGGGTTTTGAAGCGTTTTAGTAAAAAAAAGAAGACGAATATGAAAAAAAGAAACATATGAAATTATTCCGAAACTATTAAAGTTTTATTTACATACATTACAGGTGTTCTATGCGTGAACCCTTGGTCACATGGCATACATCAATGCGATAGTCCAGTTCCTGCCCAGAGGGAATTATGAATAACCCTGTACAAAGAAACTCCAAATGTAAGCTTCTTTTTCATTACAGACAGCATATTTCGCAGAAGAAAAAAAAATTACTTTTAACATAGCTGAAACAGCAGGTAAGCAAAAATGATGATGGAGCAGCAGCTGTGGGTTTGACTCCTTGTTTCCGTTGCTAAATGAAAAGAAAACAATTGAGGAGAATGACAAATACACAAAATTACTATTCTATTTCTGGTTATTGAGAAAACAACTACATAAAATTATGCATGGAGAAAATTTCTTAATAACAAAAAATGGTTACTTGGAAAGAAATTTTTTTTTTTATCAAAAGCAGTTATGTTAAAAGATTTTTAAATAACCTGTTGACACATTGTTCAACTATCTGTAGAAAAATGAACTAGTTCATTAATAGTAAAACCATGAAATTTAAACCTCTTTTACAAAAATTTCTGTTTTATATTTTTAATATTATATAGTAATAAGTAGGAAAACTTTTAAAACTTTCATGATTCAAGTAAAAGTGTAAAAACAATAAAAACCTATAATCAGGAACCTTAAAGTTGATTTGATTTCAGATTTTTTCACCTTAAACATTAATTACATAATAAAAAATATCAGTTAAGAAAATAGTTTTAATTAGACAGCATAGCTAAAAAGAATTAAGTTTTTCTTAAAATATAAAGTGAGATAGCAGATAAATGTTTTCAGAAATCTCGATTACTGAATTGTAGTTTATAAGAAAAATTTGAATTTTGTTTATTATGATTTGTTTTTATAAGCTAAAATTCAAATATATAAGAACCTCAATCGATCCTTTCTCGAGGAACTATTCTTCACAAACCACAGATGCAGGAAAACGACGACTCAGGGTTAATTTTTAATAATTTGGAAATGTATGAAAATTAATACAATTGTAATAAGTATAAAACATTTAACTAAAAAGTTATTCAAAATATTTACAGTGCAAAAAAGGGATAAATAAATGTATTAACTTCCTTAAAATATTTGGAAATTTTAGTTTTCTTTTTTCTTAGGACAAACAATAAATTTTTAACAGCTGTTACAGATTGTAGTTGATTTTCTGAAAGTTCCAGTGAATACAGAAAGCTCCTTATTGTTTTTAAGGTTTTGAGACCGCTGTAAATGTTTGCTTTAATTGGTTGCATTAAGTTCAGTCTTCATTGGAATTATATTGCACTTATTCCACTTTTACAACTACTTCTTTAACCGACTACATCACAATGTTTTTTATCAATTGATGCATAAACATCAAATCTGTTGCTTCAGGTGTTTTACCCAAATTGTAATAAATCCACACTTTTTTTCACTATTAGCATTAGGATTCAGAATATATTGTTCGGCTTCTCAAAACAAATTAATTTCAATATTTTTATCAAATGTTGGTAAAAATTCTTAACAAGGAAAAAAGTAAGGAGCATAAATATATCTTGATCAGAGTAAATTCTTTTTAGTGAAATATCATCTTTACTGAATATCATCTTAAAGTAAAAATAAACAGAAATTAAGAGAATTGCAAGCCATATTATTTCAAAAAATAAAAATACCTTATTTTAAGAGGTCTTGACACTGACTTAGATTATTATTGAGTAAGCGTACATAACTCAACAAATCTACTCATTATTACTTCTTCAAGATAATGATTTGTGTTAGCCTTTATTTAAATGTTACAAATTAAATTTTAAGTAAATTTTTCTTAATTCAAATTTAATTTTAATGTTACAAAAAATTAGACAAGAATCAAAACTTTCTTCTTTACACAGATTTAATATTGCCAATATGCTTTTAAACATTTAACAGTTAAAACATAATTCTTTGCATAGATTCTGTATTGTAATGTATGAATGAAAGTCTACAAATTTGCTTGCAGTTTATGATCACAGAAAAATAGTAAAAATCTAAGTTGCCGTTTTAAAATATAATAACTTTAAATACACTTTCCATTCATTATGTGGAATAAATAAGTACACCTATGTGTCTCAAATTGTTACTATACATTTTTGCATATCTTGAAAGTTTTACTTGTCAGAAAGTATCATCAATAGTTATTTCATTGGACTATAAAAAGAAAAATTTAAAGTATGGAAATAATTAGCAATTCAAAATTATCACAAAAATTAAAAACCATGTAAGCAATAAAAATTTAAAATGACAGCTTTTTCCATGTTCAAAAAAATACTAGTGTACATAAAAATAAGGATTGCAAGCCGAAAATAAAATATTGCAAAATTTTTATCAAATATGTAACATCTAATCTATCATTTTTACTAATTAAAGTCCTGTATAAAATAAAATGATCCAAAAATAATGAACGATGAATACCAAAATGAGAATCACATAGTTTCATACAAGTTATAATTGACAAATTAAAGCAATGTTATTTTTTATTTTATTTTTAATAACATGCTGCATTTTTTATTACTGCAAATATTTAAAATTTTTACAAAATTAGTTGGCAAGTAAAAATTGATTACATATGATTTACTTTTTACCTCTAACATTCTCAATCAATGTAACTTTTTATCTGACCAACTAATGAGAAAAATTTGTTCAAAACTTTTGCTTTAGGGCAATTCCATATGTGACGGAATGACATTTTTACTTGCATGATGACAATTAATTGAAGTTTCTATGCATCTAATTTCAAATAAACATGATTTTTTCTCATGCATATCATTATTATTGGTATAATGTGATTCATAAACTAAAAAAAAAGAATTTTGTATTTTTTTTATTTTTAATTTTATGAACTTTTTACTTGTGTGACGGAATGACATTTTGGCAACCAAGCTTTCGGCATGCCGCTTAGAACTGGTAGTTTCTGTGAATTTTGCAACTATTATTTTCCTGAACTATTTTTTACTTTTAGTATAATGTGTAAGCAATGTAAATTGTGAATTTGGAAAATTAACCTCAGGTTGGTTAGCAGTTATTAACATCTATTTGCTGTGACGGAATGACCGTGACGGAATGACAAAAAGTTTAGTGGAAGAAAGTC
>NC_092206.1:1674299-1702092 GCF_043381705.1 Parasteatoda tepidariorum | reverse complement strand
TCAAAACTTTCTTCTTTACACAGATTTAATATTGCCAATATGCTTTTAAACATTTAACAGTTAAAACATTCGCACAGATTCTGTATTGTAATGCATGAATGAAAGTCTACAAATTTGCTTGCAGTTTATGATCACAGAAAAATAGTAAAAATCTAAGTTGCCGCTTTAAAATATAATAATTTTAAATACACTCTCCATTCATTATGTAGAATAAATAAGTACACCTATGTGTCTCAAATTGTTACTATACATTTTTGCATACCTTGAAAGTTTTACTTGTCAGAAAGTATCATCAATAGTTATTTCATTGGACTGTAAAAAGAAAAATTTAAAGTATGGAAATAATTAGCAATTCAAAATTATCACAAAAATTAAAAACCATGTAAGCAATAAAAATTTGAAATGACAGCTTTTTCCATGTTCAAAAAAATACTAGTACATAAAAATAAGGATTGCAAGCCAAAATGAAATAGTACAAAATTTTTAGCAAATATATAACATCTACTATCATTTTTACTAAATTAAAGTCCTGTATAAAATAAAATTATCCAAAAATAACGAACGATGAATACCAAAATGAGAATCACATAGTTTCATACAAGTTATAATTAACAAATTCAAGCAATGTTATTTTTTATTTTATTTTTAATAACGTGCTGCATTTTTTATTGCTGCAAATATTTCAAATTTTTACAAAATTAGTTGGCAAGTAAAAATTTATTACATATGATTTACTTTTTACCTTTAACATTCTCAATCAATGTAACTTTTTATCTGACCAACTAATGAGAAAAATTTGTTCAAAACTTTTGCTTTAAGCAATTTCTAAATTGAATGAATGATACGCAAGACTGAACAGAGGTTTTATGTGCCTCTGGTCAAGATCTACTACAGACCCATTCCTCAAAATACAAAAATCCTATTTTCATATTTGTAGAATGTTTTGTAAAATTTATAGAATATTTGTAAAATACATAGAATATTTGCAGAATACTTTATACAAAACTCTTAATACAAAATTGCAGTTTTTACTTAGATATAAAAAACTTTCTTTGAAAAAACTATAATAAAAACTAAATTTAAAATTTTTTTTTTTTCGATAGAGCCCTAAGCAGACCCAACCCCAGAACTATGTCCTTCTCCATCACCCCTTGAATACCGCCATCAACAAGAGGACTGTGTGAGGCAACAAGTGAAGTACTAAAGTAAAAATTAAATAAATTTCATACAAAACAATTTATTATATACTCGTTATTCATGTAAAAAAAATTCATAGCCAACTTTTAAAGTTTTACAAAAAATTTTGGAAACATAGATATAAATTTAATTTATAAATAATCAAGATAGTTCATTAAAAAAATATCAGTCACCAAGTTCAAAAAGAACTATTAAAATTAGGGGTCATTAAAAAATATCAAGAAATTAAAGTTTAGAAATTATATTAAAGATATAATTTTCTAATAAATAAGTTTCAACTATTAAGCTTTTTTTTTTTAAATTTTTTTTTTCTCCACCTAATAGTTGAAACTAAAATCTGCCGAAATCATGATAAATGTAGCTGCTTACTTTCATATTATAATAAATTTAAGTGTTAATAATTTTAATATCAGAATGATGAACTTTGATAATTGTTTCAAGCAGTTTAATCATTAATTTTTCAATTCATTGTAATAATCAATTCAATTTTCCGACATTTATCTACTGACATATCCAGCTTGCAGATACGACAAAAATACAGATAAAAGTTGACCTATTGAGTCGTATTTCATGTAATGGTATATGCTAGGTTATAGGTTCAATACCATGTTTTAACATGACCAGTTTAATCTTTTTATTATAATACATATGCAAACCAGGCTCTGATAACCAAGATTTGCAGATACAGACTTCAGAATAATATCAAGCAAAAGATGGAAACAGATTGAAACTAACTACTTTTTCATTTCGATTGCACAAGTAATTTCAGCAACTAACTTATCTATTTTTTTCCTTTTTAAAAACAGTACTTATAAATAGTAATAATTAAAAAAAACTGTTGAATTTATTTGCAATAAGTAAGTTTGCATAGTTGACTTTATCGCCTACCCTGGCAGAATGGAAATATACCTAAATTTATTTAAAAACTGTTAACAACTAATTGAAATCTAAAAACCAATAACATGAAAAACATATTCCAAGACTCCATGAAGTTAAGAAAGAAGCAAAAAATTCAAAACAGGAGAAGCAAATAGCTAGGAGAGAAAATTACACAATACACGCTCAACTTAAACATCTATGAGAGTTTGTCAAGCATGAGCTCTTTTGTAGGACATCTGGGGCAAAAGGCTGAATACTACTAGTTTTTAAAGATAGAGTCCCGTCAAAAACGACTCCTATTATTATGAGCTAATGTATGTGCTTCGAAGAAGCGTTTGAAATTGAAATGGCTATCGAGGAAACAAATTCTCCTTATTCTCGTCTCCCATTGTTATGCAGATCTGAACAGTCCAATTGATTTTGGCCTTCATTGTTACCATGTTACTAACAATATTAAAACTTAAATAAATTATTTAAAAACTACCATTAGCCACCATTCATTAAATTTTTGCCTTCTCAAGGGTATTTTTATTATGTTTCAAAATTTTAATATTTTTTTTCTATTTTTTTGATGAATTTCTACTTGCAATGACACTTTTCATCAAGAATACCTGAATTGATTATAAAACAAATATCTATTAGCTATGAATTATTAAGTTGTTTTGATCAGCTTTCTGACATTTTTATTTTATTGTTCTTTGTGTACTCTTTTTTTGTTAGGGTCTCTATTGACTGCAAAATGTTAAAAAAAAAAAAGGAAATAGATTGCATTATTGGATTGCATTGGATCTTATTGATAGATATTATTATTAATGTTTGATTTTTCTCTCCAATAAATACTGTAATTACAAAACTTGTTGTGCCTGACTGCGAAACCAATGGTTGCGGGTTCGAATCCAACTTAGTGCATGGATGTTTCTCTGAGTGGGCTATTCTCTGTTGTGTGAATGTGGCCCAATCTATAAACAGGTATCTGTGACAGTGTAGCATGGGTAATGTTGCTCTCCTCCGTGACTTAGTTTTACAGGTGCCCATTGGGTAACTTTAAATGAGCAACACTTCCGGCATCTTTCACAAAGCACTAGGATGCTTATGTTGTTTTTCGTCATTCTAAGGATATTTTAATTTGATTTTTTTTTGTTTCAGTTACTTTTTTTTGGTTGGATTGCGATCGGCTACAAAAAATTAATAAAAATGATGGTAATCATGTCATTGATATTACGATAAGTTTTAAATTTTTCTTTTCAAAAATTATGTGATAAATACTGTACTCACAAAACTTGCCAATTGAATAAACATTACATTTCATAACATTCTAATGAGATTGAATTGTTTACTTAACAAAATGTTTAAAACTTAAAACTGCTTATAACTGCATGCATTTATTTTAATGAAAAATAAATAAAGGTCAATAAAGATACATAATTAAAAGAGTAAATAGCTTAAAATACTTACTCTATGAATTAATTCAAATTGCTGCAGCAAATTTGTTTAACTGAATTCTTACGAATGAAATTTAACCACTAAATATGATCTTTTTTTTACTCCATTAAATATATTTTAAATTTTAACCTTTGAAAAAGGGTAATATTATTCAACAAAAATCAAATTTATTTTCCAAGATGTAGGTGTTAATTTTTTAAACAAATTATTTAAAAATATGATTATTTGTGTTTTTTATTATTATTAAAATATCTTTTGGTATAGAGGTTATAATCAATTTCACGGCAAAAAATACTATTTAATGAATTAAGAAACATATTTAGAAATAAAATTATCAGGATTACATGTAAAGAGAAGGGTAATAACTGAAAATTAAAAAAAATAGTAATGCTCTTTTTTTAATTTATGGTAAATAGTATTTGTTTCAGTATAAATAAGAATATATAATAATATAAAATAAGAATTGCCACTAATATGCTCATTTTGGCTACGAATAATTGAATCAAAGATATAAACAACTTTATTTACTTATTTGTAAATATCAAAAATAAAATAAAAAACTATATTTTTATACATAAAATAGAGTTTTATATTGTAACTGTAAATATAATTTCTATAGGTAACACTCTATAGAAATATACTTTTAAAAAAATGTGCACATGCATATCAGAAAAGAAAGCGATATATTTTTTTCAAATCTGTATGAATTAAATTAAAGTAATTTAAGAAAAAGAAAAAAACATGGCGCTTAGACATAAGCACAGGCTTAAATTACTTTAAAGCTCACAAAATTATTACAAATCAAATTTATAATACACATGCCACCAAAATGTTTTGAGGGAATACGCACGAGCTCATAGCAATAGGACCTGATTTCTTAGGAACTCAGTTTCGTGAAACTAGTTTCAAAGAAGGTTGTAGATTTAATAAAAAAGTAAGCTGATAAAGAATTGTGGTGGCTTAACAAAATTAAATAATTGAATGAAAAAATGTTAAATTGGTTTATTATTTACAATCATAAGTATTTGTTTACTCCTATTTCTGCCTCATTTCAAATTATTTAGTAAACACTCTTTTGGATGTTTTCATCTAACTCTCTATAAAATATGAATTTCAAAAAACTAAAAATGCCTTTAACAGACAAGTGAGCTACAAGCTAATAAAATACTTCTACACAAGTTTTTGAAACAAAAGGCCCTCGAAAAGGAACTTGAGGAACAAAAAAATTCTTTAATCACAACATTTTTTAACAAGAAGCCAAAAACTACGAAGTAATTTAGTGCATATGTATTATATCTTAATATGTATTATTAAGTTTTTTCTTTTTCAATTGATTTCTCTATTCTGTGTAAAATAAGTATTGAGAATGTATATAATTTTTTTCCCAGTGGTGTTTTGTGATTTTTTTATATTATTATTTTATGTTTGTAAATATCAAGACTTGCTTTGGAGATTAAGTAAGAGATGTTGAAAAAAATTTTATTGCTTTTACAGTAAATTATTAAGGTTAAGAAAACTTGTGAAATTTTTATCTTTTTAGTAGGATTCTGTTTTTAAATTTTTATGACATTTTTAATATTGGTAAAGATATTGAACCAAACTGTATTCAGGGGTCCCGGAATAACAATTGTTTTAATTGTAAATGCTACTAAGAACTAAATTCTTTTTTTTTTTCAGTCTTGAAGTGGTTCTCCTAGATCCTCTTTTTAGCTACAAATGGTCCTCTTTTCCCTTTTTTCTTGTCTAAAATATGTTGGGAGCCCTGCAATTAAAAAAAAATTTATCTAACCAAATAGCCTAGCGAGTAATGACAGAGTTACTTATCTGAAAGTAAACGAATATCTTATCAATAAATAAAATTTTACTTCTTGCCAGTTACTTTTGATCAAACTGCCAGATATAAAATTTAAAGTAGGAGTACATAATAATTTTTAAATAACCTGCCATAAAAACTTAAAAATATCATGTTTATGTTGACCTGAAGCTGTGATTCTGAGTCAAGCTTGTTTTTAAGTCCCATTTGAAAGTAAGACAAAGGTATTACTAATAAATAGTTTTTTTTCCACTCAGCAGCAGGTCTAATAGATATTAAAATAAAAATAGAAAGAATTTAATGTGAATATGTTATGACAGACTTAATTACAAAAGTACAAAACTGCTATTGTAATAAATTTATATCTTTTAAAGGGGAAAAAATTGAAAATTTCAGAACCCAATAATTTATATTAATTTTACAAAGTTTGTAAATAATACAGATAATACTTAATAAAATTAATCTTTCAATGTAGTAGGCTGTTTGAAACAACTTTTTAAATAATTGAACAATAGAGAATAGATACTATTTGCAAATTAGCATTTTTTAAACATTGTAAAAAAGTAATATTGATATTGCTTAATTTCTCATAAGTAACAATGGATTAAATAATCAGTTTTATTACATCACTAGAACACCATTCTTTTTTTAAAAAAAATTATTTGTAATGAAACCTAAGCTAGTTGGATCTAAAGTTTAATGTATATATATATATATATATTGAAAAAGATATCTTGTCTGTTCACAGCTTAGACGTGGGTTTTCAAGAATGCAATTTTTCTTTTAAAAATCATTATTGAATGTTTTTTTAATTGATTTAAAGTTTCTTTATATTCTTACTAACTTTTGTATATATTTTTTTACAGTGGCAGGTAATTTGAAATTGCAACATTGTAAACAGTTCTTTGGGTCCATTATGTTGAGTGAAACGCTTCTGGACATTATTGGAGTGTTTAATTTTTACTTTTTAAAATCTTGTCTTGCTTTTTAATATTATTTCTGTTATTTGTGTATTCTCTTTTATTATGTAATCTTTTTGTCCAAATTAATAACACATCCATTCTTTTTTTAGGGATTTTTTGTTTCAGCAATTGACCTAAACTTGTGCAAATTTTAAACTGACTGACAAAATTTTAAAAACTTTTGTTTAAACAAATAACAGATTTTTAATATCACCAAGAGAAAAGCGAATTTTAATATAAAAGTTTAATGAGACATCATATTTAATTCAGTCTTGTTTTTTAAAAAAAAAAAAACAAAACTGACTAACTTATTATTATTTCTTACGTCAAATATCATGCATTGTAAGTCAAATTTACAATTTCAAATCAATCTTAACTTCTTATTGTGACAGAACAGAAAAAAGTTTATTTTTTCTAAGCGCATTCTGTCTTCATTCTAAAAATAACATTTTGAATAAATCTACATGTAATTGTGCTAGAAATAATTGTTCCTTATTTGAAATCATGTAAATCAAAAAAAGGAAAGAATTTAATAATTTTGAGTTTCAAATGCTACTGGATTTCCTATTTAGCATTTTTTACAGCTTTTAAAAATGTTAATTTGTGATTTTGATCTCATTTTGATTAGGTGTATCTTATAAGATTCTTTTGTTATTCATAAGCATATCTGGAGTGCTGTTAGTTAAATTCTGGGATGTTGTTGAGGAACTTCTGCCTTAAAAGTATTAAAATTCTGTCGTAAGAGTATTTACAAATTAGGTTTTTCTTTTTAACCACTTTTGTTTATCATTTTTTATTCTTCTTGATATTTAATGACAAATTGCTTTAAATTTCATATAAAGACTTTAATTGTTAAGAACAAAGCATTTTTTGTCCGCTGCTATGCTTATTTGATATCTTTTAAAGAAAACAATTTAACTGAATTATTTTTAACTGAGTAAATTTTGATTCCTCAGTGGTGCAGTACCATTTGCAAGTTTTGCCGTAGTCTTGTGTTTCCTTTTTCAATCATATTTACGTTTCTGACACTTTATTATTCTTAATCAAAGTTGACATATTTTAAATCACTTATATTTTTAAATAAAAGTAATTTATAATTTCTTACTTAGAATTGCAATTTTATATATAATTGTAATTTATAGTTTTATCAAATTTAAATTTTATTGAATTTTTTCAACAACAGAAAAAAAAATCCTGGATTTGTATGCAAATCTGCTTAAAGTCAGGGGAAAATTTTTCTGAGTATGAACATTGATAGTTTTGCAAACTTTTATTAACTTTCAAACATTGTTGAATCTTTATTTTCAAATTTTGCTCATGAAACTACAATACGCTAATATTTTAAGATATTCTGAAAAATTAAAAAGTGTGGCGTATGTTTAATCAAAATATCATGTCTAAATTGTGATACTAGATTTCAAGACAGAACAACACTATTAGTAAAATATAGTCAGCAATCCCAAAACCAACTAAAAACTTAGTCGGTGTGGAACCTGGAAAACCTGAAATTATCAGGGAATTTTAAAGAAAAGCTGGGATATTCTCTTTTATTTTTGTTTTAATTTTACTTATTTAAATTATTTTATCATCCATTATAAACCCACTTTTTTAGACAGAAATTTATCACCATATAGTTGAAATATCGTCAACTTAGCAATACTTTGCTTGCATCAAAATTTGCTCCATTATGACCCTGTTAAACTAGAATACCACATGATACTCCCAGGGTTACTAAATGAATGAATAAACCTTTGACCTCTTTGGAGACTATGAAACTTTACAGTTTATAATGGGCAAAGATTGTGGAAGAAGGGTTGTTGTAAATTATTGTATTAAAAATATTGGATTTAAAAACTGTGGAGAAATCCACAGCAATAACTGCTGAAAATTCAATAGAATTATTGCTTTAAAAAGTTAATACTCAAATGCACAATTTGAATTTTCCATATTGTTTGAAATACATAGGAATATTTAAAAAACACGTAAAAACCAATATCAGTAACTGCCCAAAATACAATCTAAAAATAAACATTACATCGGTTTACGATACTATCGGCGTAAATTGAACACATCAGAAAGTTATTACTTAAATCTTCAAATATTACAAATACATTTCTGCAGTAAAGGAAAGTAAAATTTTTTACTTTCAAAAGAAAATTCTTTCTGCAAGAACTATGCAACTTTCTGTGACAATGTCGCCGTGTAACAACGATTCTGCCATAGGGGTTTCTATCTCTTATAAAGCCAATAAAGTAAAAAGGTTTGCACCAAGGTTCAAAAGCATATTTCTAAAAAAAAACTGAACATGGCAGTTTTCGTGCTTGGAAATCTTATTGAAAATTAGAAGAAGCCTATACTCAAACCTTCAACATTTTGAGCTAACCAAAACAAGAAATGATTTTTTATTGATATACTGACATTACTTTTTGGACAAACCCTGTGTATTCATTATAAAACTGTTTATAAATATACGAAGGCAATCCATATTTATAAAGCAAAATGAAAGAACAACAATGAAAGAAGTTTTAGAATTTAATTAACAATACATATAAACATAAATTTTAAAACATTTAAGATACATGAATATGTGACAGAATTAAAATTTACTAAGAGCTTTGTTTTTTTATTATTATTATCTAAGATTTTAGATGACAATACGACAGAAAAGGAATTCCGACCACTCTTCTGTTTTTAGGAGCGAGCTTATCGCCATTGATGATGGACTTGCCTCAATACTGTCTCTTTCAATTCCAAAAGAGATTTGGATCCTTACCGACAGTAGAAGCGCTGTTCAGCACTTCACGTACAATGGATACAATGGAATTCACGTACAATGGATATGTAGGTCATCACACATAGGTAATCACACGTAGATATACCAGGCAATGAAATGGTAGATAGTCTTGCCAAGGCAGGTGCAGCTGAGGCCACTGCGCCTCTAGTGTCTCTTATCTCCTCAGAGCTCTTCTCCATTGCTAAAGACAAAAATAAATCAGCATGCCTCACTCCACCCAGTCACAATTGGTACCAGACCGGTTAGCTGTTTGACAGCTGACAAAGACCGTCATTTTCAAACCGCAATCACACGTCTCCGCTGTGGACACCTGAAATCACTAAGGTACTGTGGAGGAGAAAAGTGCTTTGCCCTCTGTACCAAGTGCTCTTTGGCCCAGGCGTCCCCTGAACATCTACTGGACTGCCTCGGTCTTTTAAAACAAGACCTTATTGAAAGACCCTTACTTGTTTTAAACTTTTTGAAGGTGAACAAACTCATGGACCTTGTCTAGCTAGGCTAGAAATGGGGATTTGAAAGAAGAAGATTTTAGTCAGTTTTGGTTCCTTGGCAAACAATCTACATTTATCCCACCTCCTGTCAACTCTGTTATAAAAAGCTAATTTCTTTTATGTGGTTAATTGTATTTTGTTATCAACAATGCACTGACATAAATAAGAATTACAACCCAAAAATATATATAACAGGGTGCAACAAAAAATAAGCACATTTTAAGCACTCAACAAATATTTGTAAGCACTTTAAAAAAATATCATAATTAGGCAGGGTAGGAAAGTTTTTGACAATTGACGGTTTTATCTTATTTTAACTGTCATGTCAAAAAAAAAAAAACCTTTTGGCATTGTTTTCGGCAATTGTCAAAAGTCATGAAATTTTGAATGCTGTAAAACGAATGGTGTTTTCATATGCTATGGACTGACAATACGCCAAAATAGATGTTGAATAGAAAAATGTGAACTGTGTCTTTTTGCATAATTTGTAGTGAAAATCAACACGGTAAAGGATAAATCTCATTTTGAAAAAGGAAAAATTATGCACTTTTTAAAAAACACCCAATGAAAAAAGCACTTTTAATGGCTTTTAAAATACGAAAATCGAAAATAAGCACCTTTAAGCACTTTTTAAAAACGCCATGCACCTTGTATATATGTTTTAAGTCTAAATAAATAAAAAAAAAAAAGACTTAAAACAAGTAATTTTTAAAAAAAATTAGATTTAAATAAACTGATTTTTTTACTGTATAATTAATAAAAATATTATTTAGGGTATGATTTTTTGAAGTGTTTTCTTTTAATTATTATTAATAACGCTATTTACTAAGAAATAATTAAAGGCAAATATACTATTATATTTTTTTCTAAAATAGATTAAAAATAAATAATAACCTAAAAAACAAAATAGACTAAATGAGGATAAGAGTGGGATTAAACTTTTACATTATCATCTTCCATTAACTTTATGTAAAAGTTGAATTCCATGCCATCTGAAACCAGCATTGAATTTTGAAAGTTTAAGCAATATCCTCGTATTTGGTAGTATTTTAAAGAAAATTTGTTGTAATTTATGAATTCAAAAGTTATTTTTAGGAGTTATACATGATTATAATAAAATTTATCATTAATATAGAGCATTCATGATTTGGACTTACTTTACAGAGAGGAAAAACTAAATATCCCCTGAGTTACGCAAAATGTAATCAAAGCTGATTGGTTGACCATTAAAAAGGAAATCTAGGAAAGTAAACAAGTGCTAATGCATCCAAATTCAACTAGTTTAAACCAGCTCCTCCACTGTTAGAGCACACTTTTTTTATAAAGCTGTGTCATTTTAATTTCATAGCCTATTTAGTTTATAGTTAAAAGTTTATTGAGGGAGTAATTAATATAGAATTAGAATGTCCCAAGAAAAAAAAAGATATTTGTAAAAAGAAAGATAAAGAATATTAAACGAAAATTTATGATAACAGAAGCATTTTGAAAAATAAATAAATAAAAAAAAAATAAATAAAAAGGAACTGATACAAGCAGTGGAAATTCAGGAAGGACATTCTCTTTATAATATTCCTTAGGTATTGGAGAAAGCTATTAAAAAAGCCAACCTGCATTACCTGTATCTCCCAGAAAACGTTGTACTGTTGTACGCACATTCTGTAACCTTACTACCAAAACAAAAGAAACACTCTACAGTAACAAAGTTTCTGACAGAACAAAAAACTTGTAATAAATTTTTACCCATCTGATAAATTTTCTTACCAGGCTTCTGGTAGAGATGAGTGCGTGATTGTCAGAGAAAATGTACAGAAAGTTACAAAGCAAAAAAAAAAAGTATGAGCTGTGCACCTTCATGGAAGCATATCAAGTTTTAAAGCAGATGCATCCAAACATAAAACTCGGCAAATCTAAGTTTGCTGTACTACGATCTATCCATATTTTATGCGTAGGTAAAACACCATATAATGTGTATATGGGCTATTCATGAAAATGTAAATTTACTATTAAAATCGCAGTTGTGTACCGAATAATTACATAGAATGACTAAATATAGCGACTTGTAACAATCGCTCAACTGATTTTCTAACTATGGTTGAACAGCTGACCCAAATGTAAGTTTACGGCTACCAATGTTCATCTCCGTGGCCTTGCAATTTTGAACCCAATCCAAAATACAAGGGAACTGGTATTGATTTGTTATGAGAACAAGGAGGACTTTGTGACCCAACAGATTTTATGTGCATCAGTCCCCATTTAAAACATTGAGATTCTTTTGATGTTGTAATAGATAGTTTTGCAAGTGTGAACAGTTAAAGGGAAAAATAGGGTAGATAATTTTGTTGCCCAAATAACTGAAATTGAAAAAGAAACAAACAATATGCATGTTTTTTTTAAGAAGGTCTTTTAAAACAAAAACTTTTAAATAAAACTACAAGAATGTAGCATGAGTTCACTTGTCAGTTATTACAACAGTGCTGCCAACTCCAACTTTAAATAACAGAAGAGTCACTCTTGACAGTGCTATTTCTCTTTAACTATTTGTCAAATTTATTACATTTCATGTCCACTTACGACATATTATTAGGACTTCATAAAAATGTGCTTGCAATTTTAAAAGTTTCATAATAATTTATTTTACGTTTAAATGTTATAATTTTAAAAAAAATTACAGATAATGTTTAGGATGGTCGAAATCACAGAATTTAGTGTAAATAACAGTGCATGTCTAAAAAGTGGGATTTGTCCCCTCTGTTACAAGTACTTTTAATTAACTTGCAATTTAATTATGAGTCTCTTTTATTATTTTATGCCAATTAATTAAATATTGCACCCTAAAGTAGCATACTCTTGTAAAATGTTTTGTTTTCAGAAATATTAAGCATATTTTTCAGAATAAAATACTTGTGTGAATTCCCTCTGTTATGCTTGGAATTCAACAAAATAGCTTGCAACCAAAAAAACACATTTCAATTATACATGTTTAGTTTAAAGCTTATTTAAATGCAATTTGTATAAATAGCATAGATATATAAAGACTTGTTCAATCCAAAAGTAACTTAAAATAGTTTTTTTTCAACAATGTATTCTAATATTAACTAATTTAATCTTTTTAAGACTTTTAATTTAATCTTTCTAACTGACAAATAGTATCCTAATCATTAACATTCATTATCAAATTGAGCTTGAAAAGTATAACTATGATTTTATTTTTTCAATGATTTGTTTTGTAATACTTAAATAATAGTTTTACCCATCTTTGAAACCCATTGTTTTACCCAACACCAGAAATATTAACTATTTTAGCTATAATAGTGTTTTAAATAATGTTAAATATCATTAAAACAATTTATTATATGTTGTGGCAGTGTGGCATGGGTAATGTTGCTTGCCTCCGTGACTTTGGTTCACAGGTGCCCACTGGGTAACGACTTCTAAGGCGAAGAATGAAAGTTCAGTGCCTGCCGTAATTTAAAAAAAAAAAAAACATTATAGGAAAGTAAAAGGGGGGGGAAATCATTCTTTAACTTATATTACTACAATAAAATTTANGTTGCTTGCCTCCGTGACTTTGGTTCACAGGTGCCCACTGGGTAACGATAAATGAGTAACACTTCCGGCATCTTCTAAGGCGAAGAATGAAAGTTCAGTGCCTGCCGTAATTTTAAAAAAAAAAACATTATAGAAAAGTAAAGGGGGGGGGGAAATCATTCTTTAACTTATATTACTAAAATAAAATTTAAATGTTGCGTTTATCTGCCTGCGAAATGAAGTTGTAAAATAACATTTTTAAAAGCATACTTAAATTATTCAGCTCGTCTTTTAATTATTCAGCATATTTAAGGTAGATATTTTTGAATTGTTCACTGAAAACATTAATTAATATTTAATGGAATAGCTAAATGCTATGAAATAAATTGGACTGGTTCCCGTAATTTCAATTATGGGCTTAAGACATTGTTGAACAGATTGTTTAAAATAAAAAAAACATGTTCTATTTCTGATCAAGCTACAAGAAAAAATAATTTCTTTTTTTGCATGTGACTTCAGAGTTTATCAGGATTTTTTAGCAAGATGTTCTCTAATTTTTATAAGAGAGCATTTTGACTTTGTGTCACTTGCCAAATTTGAATTTGCTATGCATCTTTCTAAATTTAAGAGGAAAAAATCTAAATATCTTGACAGGATTTTTTTTTTCCATCTTTACCTTATAGCTTGATTTAATAAAATGGTGATGATTTTATTCCGTGTAATAAGCTATTAAAAATTAGCCAATTACATAATCCAGCTATTTTATCAGTGCTATTCACTGTTTGTAATAAAGTAATAATGTAAAAAAATTTTCAAAAAAAAAAAAAAAAAAAAAAAAAAAATTTTCAAGATTTGAAAATCTGTTCCAATGATTTCGATTAAAAGAAAGTTAAGATAATAATAAAATTTATAGCATGCATTTTAAAACTTAATCACGAATAAAAAAAAAGTCCCAACTAACTTTCAACTGGTTTCATAATCCAACTATTATTTTTTTAAAACAAATTTCACTAGATTGATGTTTTTTTATAAAGTTGTTATTAACAAATTGTATACAATATCATGCATGAACTTACAAAGAAAAAAAAAATACAACTAAACATGAAGTATAAGGAACAAGAATGCAAGTAGCTAGAGAAAGTGCAAGTAGCTTCCCTAGCATGCAAATATCTAGAAAAAATAATTTTTACTTACAACAGATGTAGTTCCACTAGTAACTTCTAGATCTTGTAGCTCAGCTAGCTCAATAGAACTTTGGCAGCAGGATACTAAATTTCCAATAATTCATTACAGTAATTCATAATTCATAATTACATAATTCATTCAGTATAGTAGTACTTGTTACATCCTGTTAGATACAAAATTACATTTAAATAAGAAAATTCGCAAATAATTTATTAAAAATTAAAATATCCATTAAAATGCATTTAAAAAAACATTTAAGCATTTCTATTTAGAAGTAGCAAACTGACTTTTCCAAGCAAATTTGCCAACAAATCCAGGATTTATTTATTTATTTATTTTTGTAAAAAATTCAACAACATTTTTATTTGAAACTGCAATTTAAAATTATAATTAAAATTGCAAATCCAAGTAAGCAAATGTTATTTTTATTTTAAAAAAAGCAGAAGATTTAAATTACATCAATTATGATTAAGAATAATAAAGTATCAGAAATATAAATATGACTGAAAGAAAACACAAGACTAAAGGAATTTACTATGCAACAGTTAAAAAAAATTAAAAGTACTAAGTTTTTGCAAAAGAAATACTAAAAATATGTACATAATCTGTATATTATCCATGTTAAATCTTATTTAATCAATGTAAGAACATTTCCCAAAAACAGAATAAGCAAATAAACTCCAATACATAAGCATCAATTAAAATATTAATTATGGGAAAGATAAGCACCAATAAGATTGGGAAACTTAATTGAGCATTACTTAAATAAAAAAAAAACATTTTTAACTCTAAATATTGTATTATCCTGAAAAATAAGTATAAGGGAAAAATAAGTGTAAAATTGCAACATGTTAAGATTTTCTATTAAAAAAATATCATTAATAAGATTGATAAATAGATAGAAAAATATAAATTATGATGGCAAAATTGTGAAATTAATAAAAAAAATTAAAAAAAATANCTTACAACACAAATGTAAGTCAATTAAAGATCTTCATTTAATTGAAGTTAAGCTAAATTATATTAAACTAAATAAAACCAAATTATAATAAACTAAAGATTTATTATAATAAACTAAAGATTTATGATAATAAACTAAAGATTTATGATAATAAACTAAAGATTTGTTATAGAAGACTAAAATCACCAAATTAACTAATATAAAACAAAATTAATAATTAAGAAATGCAATATATTTCATACCTAATTAAAAGCAAAAAATAAAATGATAAAATACAAGGAAAATTTATTAATCAAATTAAATAAAAACAACACTTAAAATTTACCAAATGGAAATGATAGTTAAAAGTCTAAATATACCATAAATATTACAATCCTGTACAAGGTAGGATATAATAAAATCAACTGAATTTTAAAAAAAAACTTCACCTTAAAATTCATGAATAAGTATTAATTTACTGAGAATGAATTTCATGATGAATAAAGAAAAAAACCAAAACTGTAGTGGAATCTGAAATGTATAACTTGTAAAAAGAAAACACTGCAATCTGCTTTATAAAACAATTGTCTGCTTTTAGAAATAATTAATTGTACACTTATAATATATAAACAATCTTTTACTTTTATTTCTTTATAAAATTAAATGATTTTTAACGAAACCATTCCACATCAGGCAAAACTTGCAAATGATACTGCCCCTCTCAGGAATCGAAATTCATTTAGCTAAAAAATATTGTTTCTTTAAAAGATATCAAATAAACATAGCAGCTGACAAAAAACGTTTTGTTCTTAAAGTCTAACATGAAATTATAAAGCAATTTGTCATAAAATATCAAAGAGAACACAAATTGAGAAACAAAAATGGATGAAAAGAAAAACTTAACACATAGATACTCTAAGGGGAGAAATAGGCAGTTCCTTAACAACACTACAGAATTTAACTGACAACACTCCAGAAACATGTAAGAATAATAGAAGAATCTTATAGGATACACCTAATGGTAATGAAATTTAAATCACAAAATACTAATTTTAAAAACTGTAAAAAATGCTAAATTAGAAATCCAGTAAATTGTTAAGGAACATCATCAAGTTTTCTCCTTTTTTGATTTATATGATTGCATATAAGGTACAATTTTTTAAAGCACAGTTTTATGTAGATTTGTTCAAAATGTTATTTTTAGAATGAAGATGAATGCTTTAAGGAAAAGGAATGTTTTTCTGTCCTGTCACAATTAGAAGTTAACATTAATTTGAAATTGTAAATTTAACTTATAAATTGCAATTTTGTCTGTCAGATTAAAATTTAAATCAGTTTAGGTCAATTTTAGAACCAAAAACAAAGAATCCCTAAAAAAAGAATGGGTGTGTAATTTATTTGTTCAAAAAGATGACATAATAAGAGACATAGTACATAATACATAGATTACGTAACAAGAGAGAATGTATAAACAACAGAGATAATAATAAAAAGCAGGACAAAAAGCAAATCTGCATTTATCCACATCCTGTAAACTCTGTTATAAAAGGTTTATTTCTTTTATGTAGTTATTTTTTATTGTATTGCGTTATTAACAATATACTGACATATTTAAGAATTACTACCCATAAAAATATATGTGTAATAAGTCGTAAATAAAAAAAAATGGAAATAATGCAAAAAAATAATTATTAACACTTTAAAAAATATATAGTACAGTAAAAATCCAAAGCTTGCTAAAAACATTTTATGTTTAAGTTCTTTTATCTCTTAAATCTCCGGTTCCACCCTAAGATTTTGATAGTTTCACTCAGTTTTCACAACTTTGTTTCTTGAAGAATCTATACATAAAGACTTACTACCTGAAGGTTTTCATCCAGTTTGGCCCACGGCATAAAATAATTAAACATTGCAAACAGAGCAGATGATTAGAATAAAATTATTAAAATTTTCAATTTAAACTGTAAGTTAAATTACTTCAATTAAAAAACATCTATTTGAATCATTAAAGGATAGCAAATATATGAAATGATTACAATAATTTTGCTTTTAATGGTTGTGTAAAGAGTGAATAAAAATTTTCATTAAAAATAACTTTTATTTTCATCTAATATTTTAAATTTTCATGAATCTTCATAAAAACTTTTTTTATGAACCTGCTACAATCTATATTTTTTGCACAAGGCAAAGTAATTCAAAGTTCAAATGTTTTTAATTCAAAAATATTGTGCATTTAATGATCTAGAAACACCATAGAAATATAAACATAGTTTAAGATAGATTTATTTATAAATATTAAGGTGAATTAATATTGATCTTACAATATTAAATAAAGATTACATTGGGGAGCAAATTTTTTGTTACACTTATACAAAAACTTGATCTTGCCTAACTCAGGGGTGGAAATTTTTAAATCAGAAATTAGTTGTGTTCATAAATCTAGATTCTTTTTGAAATAATATTTTTATTATATTTTCGTCGAAATGTACAAGTTTTTATAAATGTCATGTATAACAGGGTTTCACATAAATGTTGTGATAAATTCCTAGGGGAGTTGGGCTTATCATCTGAATCAAACTTGCAAACATTAATGGAAATATCATCATATGTGGCTATTATGACCTGTTCAGAAGCACAGTAAGAAGCAGTTCATAATAGTGAACTGCAGAGTATGTAAAAAAATCCGGCATAAGTCGCTAAGCAAGTTTAATATAGATGATGCAGAGCACATTCTAGGCAGAGAAAAGGGCAGGGTGCAAAAGTTTAAAAAAAGGGCATTATTATTCTAAAAAGGCAATAATTTCTTTCCATGGGCTTTACACNGGATAATCGGTTCCCTACTGTATAAATTTATGTATTGATAGCAATGACAAACTAAATAAAAAGAGTTAAAAATAAAAGTTTGAGAAATCCACTGTAGAGCTTGGGGAAAAAATAAAGCGTTGAGGAAAGAAAGGGCAAAAAGGGTACGGAGTCTTATTACATCAGGACACTAATTTACTTCAGGGGCAACAGGGTGGATTCTTTTGACTAAAAGGGCAGCAGGGTGCTGCGCCCTGTTTACCCTGCCTAGAATGAGCTCTGGATGATGTGCCTTTATTCCCCTAGAAAATTGTCGTAACATTTATGCCATCATCTGTTAGAGGTAACGTTTTTAAACTTCTACATTTTGACAAAAAATACACTTAAAAATATTATTTGAAAAAACCGTAGCTTCAAGTTAGAAATTAATTGCAGAGTTTAAATCAACGTAGTAAAAATTTTGTTAAAAAATCTTATTCATTGGAAAGCAAAACAAAACAATTGTTTTCCAGTGCTATTCAAATTATAATCAATTGATGTAAAACCTTAATTTATTTGTCCCACTTAAACAGATAAATTTTTGCTTTTTACAGATTTCTCATTTTTAGAGCATACTATTATTATTAGCAGAGTAAATTAGTGTAGCACTTTATAAATTATATTATGATAAATAAAATATATAATTCCTTCTGTGCAATTCCTTCGATTGCTTGCAATAATTGGGTAACATGGTTGTGTAATTTTAAACATCATTAGATAGCAAATAGTATATTTCAGGAAATGCAATTTATAATTTTAAAAACATTTGTTTCTTGCTATATAGAATATAATAAAGTTTAGAAAAAACAATAAAAAGTATATATAGAACATATGTATAGATATGTGATACAAAGTTAACCTTTTATTACTCATTGTTTGGTTAAAAAAACAGTTTTCGGTACTAAAAAGTCCATCATGCGGATTCAAAAGTATTTGAATTTTTTTTGTCCTTTAGTTTTCTGTTGACTTTTTTTCAAATTTAAATTAAAGTCAGATTATAGACAAAACTTGTTTAAACTTTGTATTTAACACTCAATATTCTTAAACCTCCGCTCTCAACAACTGAATCCCCCCCCTCTGAACAGTCAGGATAATGATTAAATTTTAAAAATAAACTTTATCAAAAATTTTATCTTATTTTGCACAAAACACAATTTAACAAAAAAAAAAGAATAAAAAATTTGGGTCACCATTAGAGAAGAAAACATATTTTCTTGCACATCAAAATTTGTAATCTGAATTTCAAAATATTTACACACATTAGAAAAATTCCTGAAAACTAAAATTAAATCAATAGACATATATTTTCTATAACAAACAAGAATACAGCAACTCATAATATCTTAAAGGTTACATCCCTATTAAACATTTACATGCTTGCCAAGTCTCCTATTTTTTAATGAAGGAGGGAGTTGTAAAATTTAGTCTCCTATATTTTACAACTCCCTCCTGTTTACCTGTATATTCTCAAATTTCTCAGTATTTGCTGAAGAAACTTAAAAAAAAAAAAAAGTTATGATGAAATATCTGTTGATGGAGAAAATACTTCTCTTATTCCTCAACAGATCAATCTAATCTATTGCCAATACTGCAGCTTGTTGAGTGTTAATAGTTTTAAGTAAATATAAATGATGGTTTAAAAAAATCTTTAGGTTAAGATTTATATACATATTTTTTACTTTGATAGATGTAAGTGCTTAGATTATTTCCAATTTTGAATTTCTTTTTTTGACTTAAGTGATAATGCATAATGTATCAAACTTTACAGTAGTCTAAGAAATGTTGCTAGTAAAATCTTCGTAATTTTATTTCTCTAATGTTGGCAGGTATGCATTTATAATTTAGAGGGGAAAAAATTTGAACAGTAGAATTAACTTCAAGTTTTTTTTTTTTATAAATAAAAATGCTAAGCTAGTTGAAACATATTGCAATTTATTCCTTTGGTCAGTTTTAAAAAAAAATTAAACTTTGAAAGAAGCAAAGTTAAAAAAATAATGAATATATGGTACAAAAAATTTCAAAAATGTTATAGCTGTAATGAAATAAAATATAAGTGAAAATGAATATCTCATATAAAATGAACCTTGATTTAAATAGATCATTGTCTCTTCATTGATAGTGCACCTAACACACACGGAGTTCGGGGGGAATACTCTGATAACAAATGATTGTGATAAATCAGAAATTTGCAACATTCCACTCAACAGGCTTGGATTTGAAACAGGAGCAGCAGCTAGTGAAGGTAAACAAGTTTACCTAAAAGCAGGTACAGAAGAACTATGGTGGTACCTACATATGAAAAAACGGGAAATATTTTTAAAAAAAAGTCAAACTATAAAAGACTGCATTTTTTGAATAAATACATCAATATTTATAAAAAATCAAATCTTAAAAATATTTAATACAATCATAAACTAAACTATTTTTTTTTCCTAAAAGATAGTTTGTTAATTTCTTAAATATAGAAAAAAGTTTAAAAAAAATAATAAATATATCTAAAGAAATGTTTGCTAAAATTTAAACTATACTGATAGATTATTAATTTGTCATATTGTAAGCAAAATCTATAAGAAATTGAAATATATTTTTGCAAAAGTTTGTTCCAGTGGAAAAGCAATTAATATTTTCAAGGGAAAAAAAAAGATTAAGAAAATTTTCCATCACTAAAAAATCAGAGGACTATTTAACAGAGTTGAGAGTAACAAATTTTAAGAATCTTGTTTGTTTTAATTCACTACCATCTGCATCAATTTAATTTGTACACAACTTTTACACATATCGAATAACTAAGGAATTTGTTAAATGAAAGATATTTTAATCTTAAATTAAAGATAGAGTTGCTTAAAATTACATAACAGTTAAAATTCATAATTTTTTATACATGGCAGAAAAATTTATCGTGTGACAATATACATTAAACTATTTAGTATGAATATTCATCTTATTAACACAAAAAATGTATCTTTTAAAATTAATTTTCAAAATTTCAAAGGAATTTTTGTTCTTACCCAAAACAGTAAATTAAAATAATAATTTATCTTACTATGAAAACGATAAAACTAGGTTATGAAGAGAAAAATCAATAATTGTTTGGTATTAGAAAATAAAAAACTTCTTTTTGCTATATAGAAAGATTGGTAGATAGGTTCATGTTTTGAATACCTAAAATTAGACCCTCTTCATCAAGATAACAACATGTGAATGATGAAAACTTAAGAGAAACAACGCAAAATAATGAAACAAGAAAAAGCATAAATGACAATAAAAATCAAAAGAAACAAATTATGGTATTGAGGAAGAATTTTAGAAGCGAAATCATGCAATGTGCAAAGAAAAAGTTGTCAAGAACTGAGTTCATTTACTAGAGAAAAAGTATATTTTTTAAAGAAGATTAATTTGCACTTATAACTGCTTTCTTTTTCTGGCACTAATATATGTAAAAACTTGAGAGTCAGAGGAGCATTTACTAGAAAAGATCCTTGGTGATGGCCTTGAAACAAAAAAATTTCACCAAGCTACAAGGGGGATAAAACCAATGAACAGTAAAAGTATAAATAGTAATTTATTTCTTCACAGTTAATCTCAAAAATGTAAAACCAGGAGACAAAAATTTTATCATTATGAAGATATTACTCTTTGTAATAAATGATGTGAATAGTTAAGAAATAATATACTTTTCAATTAAGATAATTCATTGTTACTAAAATATTTATGACAAACATAAAAAAAAAAAACATACAACGAAATTTGGTAAACTTTCTTCTTTGTATTGCATTCATAAACTATATTTAAATAACTTTATTTTAAATATTTATAGTATCATACAAATTTTTAGTATATTTATAGTATCAAATAAATTATATTTATACATATATTTACAGTATCAAATAAAAATATTTATTGTTATCATACAAATACCATAGAAAAGTGTCAAAAGAAATCATTAAACCCATAATGCAAAAAAGCTTATCTAAAAAAGGAAATTAATTTGCAACTGAGATTATTTTGTATTTCTCTTTGATCATATTGAAATTATACTTAAAATGAACATAAAAGTTATAACTAGAAAAGTAACATCACTGATTTTCTGAAGAACATAATAAAAACCTTTTTCAACTTATTGAAGATAATGGCATAGGTTCTACACTTTATATTTGCGACTGTTAAAATTAACTATGATAGTAAAGTGAAATAATTGTATTAGTATTTATTGACTAAAAGTGTCAAATATTACACAAACTTCCAGTAAGGTAATGCTTGACACATAAAATAATTTCATAGCAAATGATGAAACAAACAAACAAACAAACCTCTTCCTATCTTAAGGTTAACTAATTTGTATCTGATAAAATTAATGGCAAACTTAAATAAAAAACATAACTGCTCTTTTATTCAAATAGTTCTATCATTCATAATTGGTAAATTTGTTTTTACTCCCAATTTATATCAGTAGGGTTTATTTTTATAAACACTAAATTTTATTCATCGGTTCTGATTTCATGAAGCCAACACCAGTGGCATTTCCGCACCAAGAAAATGAAAATGGCTAAAATTAAAAACGCTGGCGGAAAATCATGAATATTTTAACATTTTGAAGTCAATGGAGGTAACCTCTAACAACGACCAATTTCCCAGTGGCAGAATTGCAGAGACATGTCGATCTTGTTGCAGAACATTACAGAATTCTTGCAGAAAGATTTTTCTTCTGAAAAATAAAAAGTTTTATTTTCTACAAAAATGTATACTTAAAATTTTGAATCATGCATTTAGATAATCATTTCAAATCAATTTAAGTAATCAATTTATGCCAATTGTAACGTAAATCTATGTAATGTGTTGATTGGGCAGTTATTGATATTGATTTTCACATGGNACATTACAGAATTCTTGCTTGCAGAAAGATTTTTCTTCTGAAAAATAAAAAGTTTTATTTTCTACAAAAATTTATACTTAAAATTTTGAATCATGCATTTAGATAATCATTTCAAATCAATTTAAGTAATCAATTTATGCCAATTGTAACGTAAATCTATGTAATGTGTTGATTGGGCAGTTATTGATATTGATTTTCACATGGTTTTAAATATCCTGATATATTTCAAACAATTTTTTTTTAACGGCAGGCACTGAACTTTCGTTCTTCGCCTAGATTTCAAACAAATCGAATCATGCCTTTGCGTATTTACTTTTTAGGTAATGATTCTATTGATTTGTTGGCAGTTATTGCTATTGATTTTTCCATAGTTTTTAAATCCGATATTTTTTTTACGATATTATTTACAACAACCTAATCTCGAAACAAAACACGGATTTGAGTAACCCCTTTTCAGGAAGCCTATGCGTGTGATTTTGTTGTCGATTTTTATTTTGGCGATTAATGCTACAGATTTTATGATTTTTAATTATATTTTTTATTTTCATTATTACTTTAATTAGTGCATCCAACAAAATGCGAGAATATGACCCATAATATTAGAATAAAAATTATTACATGTTCAATAAATAAAAATTATGTATATATTTTTTCTTTCTTTGTAAACACAGCGCTTTTGTTACATATGTTACTAATTTGAAATAATAAAATCACTGTCATATACTAATATCTCTTTGCAAGATACTTTTAATAATTACAAACATATATTTTACTAATTTAAAATGTTTGTTATTATTAAAAGTATCTTGCAAAAAGATATTAGTGCTTGAGAGTTTTGTTGCAAATAGCTTAAAAAAGTTCTGCCACAGGGACCATTTTACTGTGGAACAGAGAATGGTCACTCCTGAAGTCCTTCACTGCAATAGATTTTTTCTGAAAGGACATGAACTTTAAACCCTAAATAGAGATAGAATTTCAACTAGTTTAAACAATTATTGGAAAATTTCCCTTGAATATGCATATGGTAGTTCATTTCTATTTAGAATCTCTTGCAGAAGATTATCTTAATATAAAATTCCTATAAAAGCAAAAATAATAACTTATTTCTAGCTTGATTTTGCATAAAAATATCAAGTAAGAAAACTATTTTACAAATAACAAACAGAAATAATAAATTTATTAAAATATCCTTTAAACAATGTACAAATAAAGATACATACAAATTAAAACTTAATATTAAATAAAAGAAAAAATTACTGTCTAAATAATATTTTAAATATTGAAAAAAATTAATCACTAAAAAACCTTTATTATCACAATATTTGTGTGTTGCGCAAAGTGAAATTACTATAAATTATTATTTTTCCATAAAAAGTAGAATAATTAGAATTGCTAATAAGATTTCTTGCAGAAAAGAAGTTATTTAAACTGAACTTTTCTTTGTTACAGAAATATTACCTATATTAAATAATATCGATTACTAATTGTGTAATTCCATGAATAATAAAACATAGTTAATTTTCTCTTTGAATTAAATTCATGTATTTTACATAATTTTTTTTAGATCAAATAACTTTAGAGAATGAAATTTTAACTGAAAGAATTTTTCATATTTCTCTAAAATTTCTTTTGGTAAATGGTTTAACAAAAAAAAAAAATAAAAAAAAAANCTAACATAAAAAAAAAAAAATAAGTACTTCAACCATACCAAAAATTTATGAATTTCAATGCCAATTCCTATAGTAACTTTGGTTGCTATGTTAAAATACTTTTTCTAATATATTTAAATAAATTTCTTAATAATAAAAAATATGCACTTTTACAATAAAAAGGGTCAAATTAACTGAATTTTAAAAAAGTATTGAGTAACCAATACATTATAAAAGTTTATCCCAAAAATAGAAAATAAATTACCAAACTCAAAAATATTCATGCAGATGTATTGCTTACTACTTGCATTTATACAATGGCCAATGTTTTAAAATCAATCTATAAAATTTATTTGAAGTAATTCTACATGTAATTTTGTAAGAGTAAACAAACTTTTTTGTTTTCTGAATAATTTTTGCTATTTTAACTAACTGCAATAGCTACAAGAGGATTAAAGTTTTAATAAAATAGAAAATAAACTAAAATTCAACATATCTGATTTTCACCAAGTTAACAAAAATTATAGATCAGAACGACACATGCTTGTTGCAGATTATAATTTTAGAGAAATACTGCATGCTAATAACAGATTTAAAAGCATGAACTTATTAAAATTTGGTAAGTACAAACATAATACACCATAAATTATATTTTACTTAGCGATAATTCCTTCAAGCAATAAAACTCAATCTTATGAGTTTAAAGGGGGGACACGAAATATGTTAAGTACTAGGTGCTGGGGATTATTTAACACACAAAATCAGACATAAAAATGTACTACATCTGACTAACAATATGTTACCTACTTAGAATCTCAAAATGCGGGAGAGCCTCACTCTAGGAACATGGCCTCAATAGTTAGACGGGGAGACCAATAGAGTTGTGGAAGATTGGGAGCTTTCAATGTTAATTTTACTTTACCTTACGTTTATCGCCCATATCTCGACACTTTTTGAATAATGAGATTGTATTTAAAATTATTTTAAATTACTCTTAATGGCTTTTGTTTCTTAATCTAATATCCTTTTCTTGAAATTATTTAAAGAAGAAGATTTAATTAAATAATTTAGATAATATAATCATTAATTCAAATACCTCATGTCTTTTTTAGGTAACAAGAGGAACCATATTTTAAATTCACAATTCCACAAAACTATTGAATTTCATCAACTTTTTTTTTTTGTTGCATAAACATGAAATTATAAACATTTTTCTTCGTTATTCAACAAAAAAATTTTTTTCAAGTTAAAATAAAAAGTTTATAGGTAAAAGCAAATCAATGTGCACCATCAAATTGTTTATCAATTTATCTTTTTTTAAATTTTAATTCACTTTCTTTTAAGAAAACTTACATAGCGATTGTGTTTTAGCTTGCTTTTTCAAAAGCTTCAAATTTTTCTGTTATTTTAATTATGAGTGAAAATTACTTTAGGAAATATACTCATACAATAATATGAGGGTAATTAAAATATTGAGGATCAAAATTAGTTAATATATAATATAGTACATTTTGATAAACTTTAACGGTAGTATGTTCTCTCTTCTGCAAGGGAGTACCCTGCTCTTTTTTATTCTTTGGCACAACTCTGCTTTACCAAACATGCATAGTAAAATAAAAATATAATATACCTATAGATACAGGTTAACTACAATCGCAAAAATTCCAAATCAATTAAAATTTTTTTTTACAAATATTGAGCTGAAGTATGTTTTATTTAAGCAAACCAAAGTAACCGGTATGAATTTTGGAACGTGCCCTTTTGTTTATTACACTTGCGTGGAAGAATTTTTTTAAGCTTGTAGCTTACTTGTCTGCAAAGGCTATTTCAGTTTTTTGAAATTCAAATTTTACAGAGAGTTAGATGAAAACATGGAAAAGAGTGCTTAGTAACAATTTCAAGAAAGGCAGAAATGGGAGTAAACAAATACTTGTCTACGAAAAGCTAATTTTACATTATTGCATTCAATCATTTAATTTCTTTTTTTAAACTACGACGAAGTTTTTTTTTTATGGCTTTAGTCACATAGAAAGCAGTATTTAGACTAGCTTCTCGAGACAGAATCAGCAGAAAAACTGCTCCTATCGTTACGACCTCACGCTTGCTCCGCGAAGATGTCAAGTGTAATAACATAATTAAGCATAATTTTTTAAACCTTTAATGTAATAAATAATAAATTTTTTCATGCCTGTTAAATTGTCTGAATTTTAGCAATCTTTCTGTCGCTTATGTTTAAATCATGTTATTAATTAAAAAAAAAAAATTATTTAAATAATACAGATTTGAAAAAATATATATCTTTTTTCTAATATGCAGGTGCAAATTTTTTTTTAATAATATAATACATTCGAGTTGAACTGTAAGAAATTGTATCGACAGTTACAGTAGTAACTATTTAATGTATAAAAATATAGATTTTTTTTCTTTCCTTTTTTGATACTTACAAATAAAGTTGTTTACATCAATTCTTTGATTCAATTATTCGTAGCCAAAGTGTACATATTATTAGAAACTTTAATTTTGCTTACTTAATCAGCTACTTCTTACCTTAAAATGGAAAGAGCACTGCTATTTTTTTAATTTTCTGTTATTACCCTTCTCTTTACATGTAATCCTGATTATTTGATTTTTAAGCATGTTTCGCAATTCAAAAAGCTGTATTTTTTCCCATGAAATTGATTATAACTCTTATACCAAAAGATATTTTAATATTTAATATTATAATAAACATACGCATACAATTTAAAATAAATTGGATTTTTATTGAATAATAAATACCTTTTGAAACGTTAAAATTTAACATACATTTAATGGTGCAAAAAAAAATTTTTTTTTTTGTGCTTGAAATAAAAAACCAAATTTTTGTTATCTTGGTAAAACTTTATAATCATAATTTAAAATGTTACTAATAAAAGTTAGACAAAAAGTTTCATTTGTAGGAATTTAGTTAAAATAGGGGAGTAGGACTCCTATCTCCCCTAAATATTAAACTATAATTTCCAAACTCGACTTGATATTATATTATAATGTACTATACAGAAGACAAGGAAACTCTTGGATCAGTACCCACATAGGTATGATTTGTTTTGAGAACATTGTGGCGGGCTTTTCGTATTTGAGTGGAATGGTGGTCAAGATACCGGACTAGTAACTGACCTCTGTGGCGAGGGGTTCGCGTGTTCAAATCCCAGCCTCATC
>NC_092206.1:1669937-1673799 GCF_043381705.1 Parasteatoda tepidariorum | reverse complement strand
TTTACACAACATTATCCTGCAGCTGTTGAGGCAATTTAGCCCATTCCTCTGTCAGTGCACGGATGAGGGTGTTCTTTTTGTTTTTCGGAGGATAGTTTCGACTAGCAAGTTGCCTTCCCAAAGCATCCCAAACATTTTCAATGGGGTTTATATCTGGAGAACGTGATGGTCATACAAGGCGTTGAATACCCTCGCTGTCTAGACAATCCTGAACAGCTAGTGTTCGATGGCATGTTGCGTTGTCGTCCATAAAAACAAATTTATCACCGACAGCACCACGGAAAAGAGGAACATGAGGAAGTAGAACTTCATCAATGTATCGTTGGCCCGTCATAGTCCCATTCGCAACCATATGTAGGCGCGTGCGGCCATTGATCATGATACCGGCCCACACCATGACACTGCATGTCGGATATCGGTCCCTTTCCTGGATATTTTCTGGGCGATAACCAGTACCACTCTCGCGCCAGATCAGTTGGCGTCTACAATCCGATGACAGACTGAACCTACTATCATCTTAGAATAGTACGCATGTCCAGTCCTGTTCAGTCCAATTGTGATGCTCACGACGCCTTTGCAAACGGGCAGTACGGTGCTGACTGGTCAATGGGGCACACACAACAGGTCTACGGGCGTATAGTCCTCCTCCCCTCAAACGTCTGGCAACAGTTTTTCGGGAGATCTGCTTTCCTGTGGTAGCAAGAAACTGATTTGCCACCTGCTGAGCTGTGGTGCGCCTGTTCCATTTTGCTGATAGGATGATATATCTGTCTTCTGCAGGCGTCGTACTTCCAACACGACCTCCCCCGTACCGCCTACTACACATTCCAGTAGTTTCAAATGATTTCCACAGCCGTGAAACAACGCTGTGAGCGATGTCGAACTCCCTGGCAACATCTGTTATTTTTCGCCCTTTTTCGATCTCTCCAATAATTCGACTACGTTTAAAATCATCTAAGTGATATCGGGAAGACATGCCGAAAATTTCAAGTTCGTCAACTAAATCTTTCCTGTAAAACTTTGACTTGAAACAACAACTCTCCATACGCGTCAAAACCTTTAAAGCTCTTATCAGCGCTATCACGTGATGAACAGACGTGGGAAAAAAATTTGCAAACGCATACCTCTTCTTATTATATTCCGCACTTATTCTAATTTTCCACATTTTGCTTCCTTTCATTTTGTGATTGCTAGGGTTGATAGTGTTATCCGTCCTTAGCAATTGTCCAGCAGTGTATATATTTTAAGAAAGGAAAAAAAAATTGTCCCGCAATGGACTGATCTTTGAGACACGGGTCCCAGTAGATTATCGAAGTCAAGCATCACTGGCTGCGGTCAGTTTGCAGGTAGGTGACCACTTGTATCAGTCTGCGAAGGGACAGAGGGTGTGTGGTATGGATCCTCGTTAAACTGTTCTATCGTAAAGTGCTCGTCTTCGCGTGCAGGTCGCGTGCAGAACTACAACTACAACAACTGAGTGATTTGAGCTTCGTTATTATATTGCTAAATGTTAAGTTCTAAAGAGATACGGATTAACAGGCAGAGATCTTTAAGAGCAATCTGGTATGAGGCAGGGCGAACAGACCCTGGTCGGAAATGGAGTGGGCAAAACCTCCCACACAGTGCTGTAATGGGATTGCGCTTGTGAATAGACATTGATTTGCAGCCCATCTGTGCTCGAATACGCCACCTGAGGAAAAGAACGGTTCCATGCTCTTGGCCTTTCTCCCTTCCCTCTCCTTCTATTTACAGTTTTGTATAGGAATGTACTACGATATTCTTCCTTTTCTTAATATTTTTCGTCTTTAATTAATGCAAATATTTTTTAAAATGTCCATGATGCTTTCTTTTAGAACAATGTTTAGTGAAGTTTTCAGTTCCATATAGTTTTCCAACTTAAAAAATTTTAAACTATATAAAAATCAAGACAGAAACTAACGTATTCCCTTCTTGTATGACTTTCCACATGCTAATGGTGAAAGCATACGAAGTGTTGCCATAGGTAGAGAGTTCTGCTCTAAGCTACCTGCAGCCCATTTCGATTGTCAATAGTCAGACACAGTCTTCTTAATTTTTTAAGCAAAGAATTACTTAATTTTAAAAAATTATATTTATATTTTGAAAATAAAACCTCCTTAGTCAGTCAGATGATGTCGTTCATTACTTTGATTCGTTAAATAAATTCCATAACATAAATCTTTGTTACATCAACATTTATTTATCAAATTTCTTTTGTATTTAGTGTAAAGTTGTCATTAATTTTTTTTATTTCTCTAATAAAATTTTTTTCATGCAGTGAAATTTTATGTAATTTAGTGCAAGAAATTTTATTTCAATAATATATCAAAGTAAACCTTAAAATTATGTATGTTATTAGTCATTTAAATGTTTTTTTATAATATAAATATGTATAGAATAGAATGATTCTGTTAGAGGGCTTACATGAAAGTATTATTTTATTTCACTATAATATCAATTTAAACTTTGAAACTGTATAAACTGTTATTAAATCATTTAAATATATTTGTGACGGAAACACTTATAAAATGGAATAGTTCTGCTAGATAACTTAAACGAAAGTTATATTTTATTGCATTAATGTATCAACTTAAATTTTTAAATCGCATAACTATAGATGGGTGGCCTAATGTAAACAATAACTAGCGTCTTTAAACCGGAAGAAATTTAGAAAATTTCCGGTGTATCCCTCCGCTTAGGTTATGACTATGAGGCGATGTGTGAACAAGCCTAATATTCTATGCAGTTTTGTTATTGTAATTTGGGTTCAAATCTAAACATAATTGTACCATTCATAAGCGCTTTCAGAAATGTATTGATTCTCAGAGGTCGTAAAGCCAAAGAAAATTTTTATAAAGTTAATATCTCAGTGAGAATAATTCTTAAGGTTTGTCATGTTTTGTATTTTATCCCTTATTTGGCTACATTTGAATAAAATGTCGCCAAAAATATCTTTAAAAATATCTTTTTAAGTTAGCCTAATTAGAAAATATTCTAATGATTATAATATTAATATGATATTGCTGAAGTTTAAAGGCTGAAAGAAAGAACTCGGTACATGTGAAATACTGCAAAAGATATGCTGCAATAATATGATGCCGCGTTTTTTCCGTCTGCGGCGTAAAAATATATCGGAAGCAGTAACCCGGAAGTCTTGCGAGAGCAATTCAACCACTAGCGCCACCACCCTTAGCTTTACACGATCACCCATCCATATTGAACCATGTAAATATTTTTTGTTACGCAGATACGTTTGAAACTGCGTAATTTTGTTGGGCAGGTTACAAAAAAGTGTTATTTTATTTTAATATTATATTCAAATCATTCAAATCTTAAAAATTGCAAAAACCGTTAGTAAACCATTTAAATATCTTTGTAAGTGCTTATGAAATGGAATAGTTCTATTGAAATGTTAACACTAAAGTGTTATTTTATTTCAATATTACATCATTTTAAATTTGACAATTGTATATTTTATTACTAAGCCATTTAAATATTTGAATGGCTTGATTTTTTAATGTCTTTTATAAGGTTTTTTAAAGTTAAAGTAATTTTTATATTATTAATAAGAATTATTTGGTTAAAATAAATAAAAATAGATGTTTTTTTTAAAGTATGAAAGCAATTAAGTTTATTCACTGGTGTGCAAAACTTAAGCAACAAGTGGTTTTTCGGCCGCAGCTCCCCAACAAAGTATAAGATAGCCATGAAATTGCAGTATAATATGCACGTAATTTAGTAGAAAGATTATTTGTATGCAAATTTTAGAAATAAAACGTCGTAGGTGATGTAAGTGTACGTAAACCTTGTGGGTCGGCGCGCGCAGGTCAAAGCTGTGATAAAA
>NC_092206.1:1640994-1669832 GCF_043381705.1 Parasteatoda tepidariorum | reverse complement strand
TTTATATTATGTTTTTTAATATACTTTTCGACAATTTAGCGTGAATGAAGTGTTCTGTATTTAGAAATAACTATTTTTCCGTTATGAAATAGCGAATTATAGCTAATAAACAGATAAATTTTGATTATTTTTTATTTATTTATTTATTTTATTTAATGTAATTTTTTTAACTTCTTTCTCAATATTTTTAAGTGAATAAAGTGTTTTATATATGAAAAGAATTATTTTTCTTTGTTAAAGAGCGAATAATGGCTGAAAAAAAGAAAAAAGTCGTATCAGGAGACATGCACACATGACACCCCGTTTCTCCCTATTATATTAACCTATAAATTTCAAACTCGGCCTGAAATGCGAGTCTAATGTAACAAGCAATTGTACCAGAGCAATTTTTTATAGACTAATTAGTGGGCCCACAATGCTCCAAAATATGTTTTGTTGACTAACCGGGAGGAGGTGCTTTAAGCTAAATATAAGCGGAGCAGGTATGTGATGCGTGGTGCGGTTGTTAGCGCTGTGGGCAAGAATGATATGTAGTCTCGGAAGTCCTGGGTTCGATACCCTGCAAGGGTCGACTTTAAATTTTCCTTATTTGTTTTATATTAGGTTTTTCAATATACTTTTCGACAATTTAGCTAGAATGAAGTGTTCTGTATTTAGAAATAACTATTTTTCCGTTATGAAATAGCGAATTATAGCTAATAAACAGATAAATTTTGATGATTTTTTATTTATTTATTTATTTTATTCAATGTAATTTTTTTAACTTCTTTCTCAATATTTTTAAGTGAATAAAGTGTTTTATACATGAAAAGAATTATTTTTCTTTGTTAAAGAGCGAATAATGGCTGAAAAAAAGTGAAAAGTCGTATCAGGAGGCATGCACACATGACACCCCGTTACTCCCTATAATATTAACCTATAAATTTCGAACTCGGCCTGAAATTCGAGTCTAATGTAACGAGCTATTGTGCCAGAGCAATTTTTTATAGACTAATTACTGGACCCACAATGTTCCAAAATATGTTTTGTTGACTAACCGGGAGGAGGTGCTTTAAGCTAAATATAAGCGGCGCAGGTATGTGAAGTGTGGTGCGGTTGGTAGCGCTGCGGGCAAGAATGATATGTAGTCCCGGAAGTCCTGGGTTCGATATCCTGCAAGGGTCGTTTTTAAATTTTCCTTATTTGTTTTATATTATGTTTTTTAATATACTTTTCGACAATTTAGCGTGAGTGAAGTGTTCTGTATTTAGAAATAACTATTTTTCCGTTATGAAATAGCGAATTATAGCTAATAAACAGATAAATTTTGATTATTTTTTATTTATTTATTTATTTTATTTAATGTAATTTTTTTAACTTCTTTCTCAATATTTTTAAGTGAATAAAGTGTTTTATATATGAAAAGAATTATTTTTCTTTGTTAAAGAGCTAATAATGACTTAAAAAGGACAAAAGTCGTATCAGGAGGCACGCACACATCACACCCCGTTACTCCCTATAATATTAACCTATAAATACATAGGATCCTTTAAAATATCGAGAAACACATTAAATAAGAAATATAATGCAAAATAAATGTAATGTAAAAAAATTTAGAAGTGATTCTAAAGATACATGTATATTTATAACACGTACTTTATTCCTCTATTATAAAAGGAAATTTAAATTAGTGTCTGTAGTATATTAGTTTGCGGTGACGTGTTTTTTTACGTTGAAATAATAAATGGGGTAACGTTTGAAAAAAATAGATGCAAAATATAGGTCTTCGTGTATATCTGGAAAGCACAAAGAAAATTAATATTGACAATACAATTAAGTCCCCTTGTGCCGAACTAATTCATCTATAATTTTGCAGCTTGTCCTCGTGTATACTGAAATAATAAATGGGGTAAATTTAGAAAATTATAGGATTATTTAAAAGCAAAGTATAGGTCAGAATATAATCAAATACAATATATCTAATTAAGTTTCAAAATTACAAGTTAATATTAAGAGAAGATATAATCCATTACGTATATTTATAACCTGTTCTACATTCCTTTATAATAAAGGGAATAATGACTTAGCAGTTAGGCTCTCTTGTGCCGAAACTAATTGGTCTATAATTTTGCGATTTGACCTCAAATTTACTTATACAAAAACAATAAATGGGGCAAAATTTGAAAATTATTGGGAAACATAGTGCAAGATATAGGCTTTTATATATACGGAAAGAACACAAGAAATCCTTAGAAATTTTTCATAGTGTCCGAACGCTTTCTTTAGAAAGGAGAATATTGAGGGAGACAATTTAAAATATTTAAATATTTCATATGGTTTCTTAACGAGAATCAAGTGCTTAACTAGCTTCTTTTCAATTGCTTTATATTGTTAATTACTTCTTACTGTTAAAGCTGGAAATTGGTTAGGACTCTCATTAAATTTCCCTTTTCAGTTTTAATGACCTAATCTCAGAGTGTTTTTTTTTTTTAATTTTTTTTATTAACAACGGGGAAAAAATATTTGCTCAACATTCTCTTTTATATTTATAGTCAAAGAGCAAGGAAAATGTCTTTCGACTAAGATAAATATAAAAAATGGTAAATATTTGCTAAAAATTATTTTTATACATGGAATTATCCTTCGGTGAATAAATTTTATAATTGTGTGCAAAAAATTTTCAATTCACTTAAAAAGTTGTAGAGATATAGCGAAATACGCAAAAAGTGAAATTAAAATTACGGGGTCCAAACTTTGGGGCTGCTCTCCTGGATAGAAATATTGGGATCGTATTTTCGAGATTGCGGCTCCCCCCTATATTTTGAATGTCAGAAATTCGAATCAGTAAAAAAAAGGTATGTTCGTTCAGAGAAAGTGCGTTTTTGTGTCTGATTTCGTAACTTGAACTATCGTCTGCACTAACTAATTAGGGTATTTGAAGTCACCTCCACGAGCCATTTTGATTGAGTCCTAGATCGTGAAGATCCTATCATTACATCAAAAGTTACTCAGGGTGATCCGTTTTTCCTTATATATGCGACAAGTCATTAATATTTTTGAATATTTTTATTTCTTTTTATTTATTGAAATGTTTTTTTTGTACTTAGTTACGAAACATTAAATAAGATTATAATGAGTTTTAAAACTTTAATTTGAATTAACTTTAAGCTTTGAAAAAATTATTTAATATGAAACAATTAAAAATTTGGGGACTATGATGACTAGAATATAGCTCAATGAATAAAATAAAACTAAAAATATTCAAAAATATTTATTAGTTACTTAAATAAAGATATAATATTCATATATAAGCTTGGTTCATGGAGGAAGTAGAATAATTTTTATTGTTTGAAAGTTTCTTTTTATAACCTCTGACATTTGGACAAAAGAGCTTTTCAAAAACAACAAACAAATAAAAATACAGAAAGTTTTATTTAAGAATGATGACTGATAAGAAATATTTTAAAAAATTCCTTTTTCTTAATGCTGTAGACAAAGATTTTGAATTTTCTCAACTTAAAAAAAATCTTTTTTCTTAATTCTATAGACAGAGATGCATGCTTTCAATTAAAAAAAAAAAACTTTTCATTTTGGAAATCTATTTTCTTAATGCTGTACACAGAGATGTCTAATGTTCTCAACTTAAAAACCTCTTTTCTTAATGCTGTAGACAGAGATTTCAAACGTTTTCAATTTAAAAATCTTTTTTTTTTAATGCTGTAGACAGAGATATCTAAGGATCTCAACAAAAAACTGTGCGTTTATTTGAAAGATAAAAACCTATTCGAGAAATAATATTTCTCCAGTTTGAGCACAAAGGTTTAAATTAATCTGCTTTTTCTTGCCAAATATTCAATAAAGGAAGGTCTAGGAACAGGCTCAGCTGCAATTTTGGGTGGATTATTCCTTTTAAATGAATTGAAGTACTTGATGATCCTTTTCTTTGCTGATAACCAAAATGCGAATCCAGAAGTATTGTGATTTGCATTATAAACTCGCATACTTGCATCATAATATTCTCTTTCAGCCAGATACCTAAAAAATAATAAACTCAATAAAAATGGAGTAAACTCATAACCTCAACTTGCTTAAAACAATTATCCTCTATACATGAAGTCCCCCACAACCTTCTATTTATAATTTCAAAATCCTTTTAAAAAATGAAATAAAAAAAGTATGCTAATTATGCGTAAAAAATTTTCTGCTATTGAACTTTAACAAATCACTAGCAAAGAAGGCGGAACCGAAAACATGAAAAGCTGCTTGATTGCTGCTGAACAGCAATTCTTATATACTATTAAACTTCTTGTAATATGTATAATTGGATATAAAAATAATTAAAAAAAGGAGAAGATGGCATAAGTGTCCACGGTTAAGTTTTTACCCAGGATATGTTTTTAAAAAAAATTACAGATTTTTTTTAACAAGCTAATATAACTTTATTGGGAACAAAAACAAACACAAAAACATAAATACAAAGAATATATATTCGTCGTCAAGAGGAAAATCCTGTTAAGGCGACAAAGAAAATTAATACAATAAATTAAAAATAGAAATTTAGAAAAGAAAAAAAAAAGAAAATATTACAATCAAAAATTCTTTTGCTCATCATAAGACATCATATATTGTTGAGCACTGTAATAATAGAAAAAAATACATGAAACTGTATAAAAGAATAACAAACATAACATAAGAAATTCATTTGGATGGACACAAGACTGGTATAAAAAAATCAAATGCTTCCTTTAAAGTAAAAAATAGAGATCTAAATCGTCAATGTTCATCACAAATTGAAATAAAGCAAGCTTAAAAGAAGAATATATTTGGATGTTTTGCAACTGAAATGGTAATTTATTATATAATTTAGGTGTTAAGTAAAAAAACTGTTTTCGTGAAATTTCTTTTGAAAAGTGGGGAATCTCATATATTTCAGTTGGTCTCCTTGAAGACACATTAGTTTTTAATTTGCATATTAATTTATTGTTGTGTAAATAAAGTAAAATACGAAAAAATACATTATGGCGAAATGGTAATAGGTTAATTCTTGTATATATATTGGTAGTAGTTATACTTCAATTATTTATATTTAGAGAATTAATAATCTTGAAGCATTTATTCTGAACTGAGATTAAAGGAAGTAAATTAGTTTTATATTCATCGCCATATATTATTGCACCATAATTAATTAAAGAATAAAACCAGGAGTAATAGAGTGCTTTCACAAAATTAAAATGAATTTTATTCTTAAGATGATAAAATTTAACTCAAACAAAACGCAATTTTTTAACTTAAATTGTAAATATGTGTTTGCCATTTCAAATTAGAATCGATATATAGTCCTAAATATTTGATATTATTTACAGATTGTAGAATATAGCATTGACAATTTTCATTAGTACTTTTGCAGGAGAGAGAGTGAAATTTTAAATTTAAGTTAAATTCTGATTTTCTTAAACTGAAATAAATATATTTAGTTTTATTTAGATTTAAATTTAAGTCATTTATTGTAAACCATTTTGAAATTATGCGTAAATCAGATTCAATTTGAAAAATTAGTTGATTTAAATCAGTGCAAGAATACAAAATTACGGAATCATCAGCATACGTTATTATCTTACCAAAAAGTTTGAGTTGACAAAAGTCATTGATGAATATAATAAACAATAAGGGTCCTAGAATAGATCCTTGAGGAACACCACGGTTTGAAAAAATATAATTACTAAAATTACTTCGGATTTTAACTCTATGTTCTCTGTTTGAAAGATATGAAACAAACCAATTTAACATAATTCCTCTGAAACCAGCAAATTCTAATTTTTTAATTAAAAGATTGTGATTGACATTATCGAAAGCTTTTGATATATCAAGAAATATAGCTACTGTTGTCTTATTTTCGGCAATACTATTATGAATAAATTTTGAAAATTCCAAAAGAGCTTTTTCTGTACTTTTGCCTTTAATAAATCCATGTTGATTAACAGAGAAAAAATTTGTATGTTTTAAATAATTGTACATTTTATCAGCTAGAGCTTTTTCAATGATTTTGGAAAAAACAGGTAATATTGAAATTGGTCTATAGTTTGATAGGCAATTTTTATCGCCGGTTTTAAAAATAGGAGTTATGGTTGCTCTTTTTAAAGAAGTTGGAAATATGGATGACTTGATTGAGGTATTGATGAAATTAGTTATAAAATTTATATTATTGAGAGCAAATAGTTTAATTAATTTTACATTAATACCGTCATAGTCAAAGGAGTTTTTATTAGAAAGAGAATTTATTAAGTGAAGTACTTCACAATCATTCAATTCTAGGAAAACAAACGAGGTTAAACTTGGTGAAATATATATTTGCAAACTGTTTAAATTTGGGTTTGAGGTACTGTAGGCATTTGCAAATGATTTATTGAATTGATCAGAAGATTCATAGTCGTTTAAAATATCAGGTAAAGTAAGTGATTTGCTCTGATTACCAATAATACCATTTACAAGATCCCATTTTTGTTTATTTGAATCACAATTTAAAAATTTGAATTTGAAATATTCTGATTTTGCTGTTTTAATTAAGTTCTTAAGCTCAGAAACTATAGTGTTATATGCTGTTTTGTAAATAATATCCCATGGATATTTTCTAGTTTTTTTGAATAGTTTTTCCTTTCTTCGAATTAAAATCAAGATATTATTAGTCATCCAGTTATTTTTGGCTTTTTTGTTTGATTTATGCTTATATTTAAAATTATTTTTTAAATTATTGAGTTTGAAAACAAAACTTCGATATTGTTGATCAAGAGAATCTTGAGGATTGTAATTAAATTTGTAATTTGACAGATAATTATTGAGCTTATTATAGTTGATTGAAATTTTATTTTCAGCTTCCTTAATTTTATTTACCTCATCGTAATGAACACTGCAAAAGGTTGGATAGTGATCGCTTATGTCATTTATGAATATTCCGGATTTGATTGAAAATTTATTTGTTTTTACGAAGACATGATCAATGCAAGTTGATGAGGAATTTACTCTAGTTGGTTTGTCTATGTAATTTTGAAATCCAAATTGGCATAATAAATTAATATATTCATGAGTAATAAAATCATCACTTAGAATATCAATATTTATATCACCCATCAGTATTATATTAGGATATTTAAGCTTAGAGATTATTACTTTAAGTTCAGTATTAAAAAAATCAACAGTAAAATCATGAGATCTATATAAAGATAGAAATAATAAATCTAAAGATTTGCAATAAAGTAATATAGATTCTGCGGAAACAAAATGTATAGCTAACTCTGAAATATCAAGACATTTTTTAATAAAAACACAAACACCTCCAGAGCGATTATTATTTCTGCAATTAAAGAATGAATTATAACCATCTATTGAGTAAAAATTAGTTTCATTTTGGTAAATCCAAATTTCCGACATAATTATGACACTTATATTTTCAATCATGCTAGAAATATGTGAAATAAAATTATCAAAGTTGGCTCTTAAACTTCTAATATTTATATGTAAAATATTAATGTTTAACTTACAGGTTGAGGTAATAAAAAACTTTAAATCGTCCAAATTTTCAATTTTTAGGCAGTCCGGCACAGATAAAAATGTTTCTTCAGTTGGATGGAGTATTAAGGTCTTGAGATGATTTCACACGTATTATTTTGGACGATTCATCTTTTCTCAGGAATATTTTACCATCACGAACCCAACAAAACTTGAATCCCTTTTCAGATTTAGCCTTACGTGAAAGATAAAATAGATGCTTCAGTTCGGGAGTCAAATGTTCATTGAAGTAAACAGGCATTTCAGTGAATCTGGAGTTGACTTCGCAGGTTGAAAGTTTACGATTTCTCAGTTTCTTTAAGAGCTCATCACGTACAGATTTGGATTTAACTTGAACGATGATGGGTTTAGGTTTATCTTTATTAAAGCTGGGGACTCTGTGAGCGGTGATCAGATTTTCGGATATATTAGTATTCGCAACATTATCAATCTGGGATATTGCTTGTTGTATGTCTTCATTTTCGCATTCGGGAGAGTTATTTATTTCAAAGTTGGATCTTCGGGAATATTGCTTGAGTTCAATAACTGCTTCTATTAGTTCATTCATTTCCTTCTTTATTTCTGCGTTTTCTCTAGTTAGCTGTTCATTCTTTGCTTGTAAAGTTTTGTTTGCATTTTGTAGCTCTGTGATAGAATTTTTCAACTCTTGAATTATTTCACTACTGAATTTAATTGAACGGGTTAAATCATTGAATCTGTTAGTTATTAACTCTTTTAGGTCTTTATTTTGCTGTAATATATCCTCGAGAATGTCTGGGCTAGTTGCACTTTTTATTTTCGTTGGGTTTTCCTGTGTTTTTGAACATTGTACGCAGGTCCACTCTTGTTTTTTATCAACAGTAAGTCTTCTAAAATCTCTTTCAGTGAAACCACCACAATGAAAATGAAAAACAGAATTGCATTCACCTTTGCATGTAAATCCATCCGAGTCTTCCAGAATTGGTTCTGTACATGCTTTGCACAAAATTTTTGACGAAGACATTGTTTGAAGCAATATTTATGTATAGAAAGTTTGCTTACTAAAACGTTAGATTGATATTTTCAAATTTTTAATAATTATAAGTGAAATTAGATTTAAAACAATGGGTGAAATCAAAATATTCAAGGAGCGAGAAAAAACGTGCGCAACAGAGGCTATCAGCTGTTGCCTTTTTCCATTTTTTTTTAAAAAAAAATATCGGATAAAAAAAATGCTGATCTTTTTGCTATTTTTTTACACTTTTTTTACTTTTTAATTCCATAAAATATTAAAGCATAAACTTGTTTTCCAATATGTTCACGGCTAATTGAATATAACCGTTCTTAGCAAATAACTGACATCCTTTCATCATTCAGGTTAATAGGAAAAGTCGCTAGTATTTTTTAATTAGTATGTTACTTGCAAGCCTTATTTCTGTAAGCCCACATAGTATTAAACTAATTTGAAAATATATCATTCATTGTTCAATTAGCCTGATTTATTTTAGGATGTTTGAAACAAGCTCAGAATAGTGAAGACTTATTCATGTAAATAACTTATTAAAGGCTTAAGTCAATAAGCCTAAGCAAATCCAGAGTGATTGAGTAGTACTTCGTACATTTCCGAATTAGAATAAAGGCATGAAGTCTTATTGCAATAAGCCTAAAAATATTAGGCAGTACTGGAAATTCTTCAAATTAACCTGATGCATAACAAAGAGTCGGATTTTTCAATAAACCATTGATGTTTAAATGTACAATATCTACTCATTTTTACGGGTAGAAAACTCGATTATCTTACAACTGAAACTCTTACATGCCATGAGTTTTCATAATATGAAGTTGGTTTTATAATATCATCTTTATTCATCTATTAATTCACCAATCACGTTGTGTGACTGATAATGGATTAACAGCACACACTGTTCTGAGAATTTTTAACTGAAATTCGTAATCTTTATTCATTTATTAATCAGTCAAGCACGTTCTGTAACGAATAATGAATTAGCAGCACACATGGTACTATGAACTTTTATACTGAAATACTTCATGTTTATTCATCGATTAACAACCAAGCAGGCTCTGAGACTGGTAGTGGATTAACAGCATACAGTGTTGCAGAACTTTAAAGTTATTTGCGTTTATATTTAGAAGAAGTTGCGTTTTCTGCTTGTTAAATACTGTATACTTTGCTTTTTTTAGACTCCAGACTATAGCATAAGAAGACCAATTTTATACTTACTGCTGAGGAGGCCATCTGTTCTTTTGCAAATACATTTGATAATCATAATCAAGTCTTTGCAAAAGCGCATGTAGTTCAATATTCTTGTAGTTTATGATGATGTAATACTGACACCATTCAAAGAGTTGGTCTGCATTATGAAGCTAAATAAAAAAAATTTAAAATCAAATTTCTAATTTTTATAATATTTATTTGGGATTAGAGTCAAGGTTTTGCATTGTTTTCACTTCCTTTCCTTCTAATATGACATTTAGAGCGTTTTGTAATTGCCTCCCTCTATGCATGTCTTTAGAGTCCTTGTCAAAAACGGAAGTCAAAATTTTTTTGGTTTAAAATTAGTAGTTAAGTGAGAAAGAGCAGAAAAGTTTCTAAAATCGAATGAATCACTAATGCAAAAAAACGGGATAAAAATATCAAAACCAGTTTGATTGCTAGAAAAAATTTAAAGTGTTTCAGTTTTTTCCAGCAGTGAAAGAGGGCCTGATTCTTTATTACTTATTCAGATTTTGATAAAGTTTTGGAGATTAATTTGTGATCTCCAATGCGTGTACTTTTTGTCTTCAATTTTTACAAAGATTCTAAAAGTATTTGTATAAAGGGTGGTATTTTAAGAACTTACTGTATATATTTGATTTAAAAGAGATAATCATTATATCATGCTTTTACAAGTCATATAATTTTAACAGAATGAGTCACAGTGGCTCAGGGGACTGAGAGATCGCCTTCCGATGAGGTGACCCTGATTCGAATCCCATCGGTGACTGTCTGATACAAATTGTGCTCCCGGCTTACACCGACCACAGTGCTGCAGTAGTAGATGTTTCATGGATTAGAATTTCCTTGACATCGGGCTGACCATGAGAGGTTTTCTTCTATATGCTACGCAAATGCGGTATAGTTGCCTCAAATAGTCCTCAACGAAAGCTAGTTTGCTCCAATGCTTATACAGAAGTTTGTGTCTTCTGGGTTGGATTTAAAATTATAAGGCTACGAAGTAGAAGATTGATAATAGTAAGCTCAGAATGTGGTCGGCTGTTTAAAGACGGTCATAAAATAAAATATAAAACAACAGGTTGAAAGAGAGCCATGTTGGCTCTGAGTATAGAGCTCTTGCCTCTCAATTAGGTGACCCAGGTTCATATCCCAGCGATGCCTAGACAATTGAAATTCTGTTTCGGCCTCGTACTGACCACAGTATTGACGTAAAATATCCTCTTGGTTGACGGATTATGGGTCATAATCCCCTTGCCATCGGAATAACGGTGTTATGTTTTCGTAGTTTTCCTGCCCATGTAACGCGAATGCGGGTAATTCTTTAAAAAGTTCATCATGGAGGGTAGTTTGTTTTAAATATTTGATCAAGGAATTTCTCTGTCTTCTGGGTTGGGTTAAAAATTACAAAACTACGGAGCTGAACATTGATAGTCATAACCCAAAAATGGGTTGGTTGTTCAACGACGGTTATTAAAAAAAATTAGTTGAGAAGAAGAAAAGTGATACTTTAATGATTTTGAGAAAGACAGCTTTAACACACTTTAAAGTTGTTAAAATTTTTAATTATTATTTTTAAAAATCGCCCAATTTCAAGGCTTACAGCAGACATCATGATATATATTTGCTGTTAAACCTAGAAAATGTGTGGTTTTCAAATGTCATTTAACACAATCAGCTGCGAGCCATTTCAATTTTTTAAAACTTTTTGCGTACTGCTTCATGGTTAAAATTGAAAAGTGATTCTACTAAAAGCTAATTTAACACATTAATTAGTTTTAAATAGACATATTTTACTTACATTTAAATTCAATCATTTTAATAAATTATTATTATTTTAAATTATACAAACTTACAGTTTCAGGTATTACAAAGTAAATAAACTTTTTAACTGAAAGTTAAAACAATTTTTAAACTATCTTTCAAATTCTTATAACGTTTAACCAATTGAAATGCTGAATTCCTCAAAGGAAAATAATGATAACCCTCATTTTTAAATGTTCAAGAAATCATTTTCTAGGAGCGTTTTTGGTGCAAAAAAAATAATTTTCATATAGGCAGTAAGATATTTGTGTGTGTTGAGGTGCTCTTTAGTGTATACATCAATTGCTGGTAAAATACCTATCGGGAACCAATATTAAGGATCAGTTTGATGAAAAAGTTACTTTCGGAAAAAATGTGTCTTATCACTATACTACACAAAGCTCTACTATTTTATTCCTTATGTGAATTTGATAGAAGCGAATTCCTTCGTAATATATCTTAGACCAATGGCATGAGCAGGAAATGTATTTTTAGTCCAAACATTATTATTTATTGTTCTGCATTTCCATGAAAGCAGCATTTATATTTTTAGCAACTATTAAAGATTTTTAGTTTCTTTTTAAGATCTTTTATTACTCATTTACTACCCTAGATTGTACTAAATATATTCTTACTTGGCATACTTCCAAGAACTGAAAGACATATTCAATAATGTCACCATCCTTTGCATTCATCAATTTGAGTTCCTTAATGATATGTTTTTCTACCAGTGATATAAGATGAGGCAGGCACAGCCTATTTGCCAGTTCGATAACTGCAGCACCATTTTGAACTGTGAGGCTTTTATCATCAATCTTATCCGTGTATAGATATTGCAAACATATGTCAAATGTGGACTTAGTAGCTCCTGGAAATGGAATCTAATAGGAAATACAATTTATTATTAAGGGATGAAATACACTCTATAACAAAAAAATCGACGCACCAAGAAGCAATCATCCGATTGCTTTGAAATTTCGTATGCATGAATCTTTTGAACAGATATGGCTGGAATGATGCCGACTGGGGACGTATTAGCGACGAATCCCACTTCCAATTGTGTCCTGACGATCATCGAAGGCGTGTTTGGAGACGCACAGGGCAGAGGGGAGATCCTGCCTTCACTATTGCCCGCCACACTGGCCCTCAACAAGGCATTATGGTCTGGGGTACTTTCCTTTGAACGCTGAATCCCTTTGGTCGTCATTAAAGGTACACTTACTGCACAGCGGTACGTCGACGACATCCTAAGACCTGTTTTGCTACCGTTCCTTTTGCAGCGCCCCGAGGTTGGTTTTTCAGCAGGACAATGCCAGACCACATACGGCACGTGTTGCTATGAACTGTCTGCAAGCTTGTCAAACTCTTCCTTGGCCTGCCAGATCACCAGATCTCTCTCCCATCGAGCATGTCTGGGATATGATGGGAAGGCGATTGCATCTGGCACGGAATGTTGATGACCTCGTTCGACAATTGGATCGAATTTGGCAGGAAATACCGCAAGAGACCATCCGGGAGCTTTATCGGTCTATGCCACGCCGTGTGGCAGCTTGTATCCTGGCTAGAGGCGGATCAACATCGTATTGAATTTATTACTGTAACTCTGAAATAAATTATTCAATTGTTCTGAAATTTCAATCATTTACTATTCTGTACATTGTCTTCCTATCCACCATTTTTCGTATCAATCGGACAACTCCTTCTTGGTGCGTCGATTTTTTTGTTATAGAGTGTATATTGCAATTGAAAATGTAGACAATATTGGTTAAGCCTAATTTCACTCACGCATTGACTTCAATATTAAATACTGGTTATAGGAAATTGGAATTTTTCTTATTGCTTTAAAAAGTATACGGTGCTGGTTTATGTATGAAATATTATATCAATTGTAAATGTCGCATGTGCACGCTATTCTTGACCACCATTACCGTTTTATATGAATCCCAGAAAGCACGTAACCTTACGGCAACCTTGTGTCAATATTTTCTTTTTATTGCCATGAAAATGTTTGTACTAAAAACCTTTATTTAATAAAGCAAAAATATTGCAGTTTAAAATCTTTCATCCTAAAAGGATTAAAAATTATTTTTAACGCTTTTTTTAAAAAGTATTGTCACTTAGGGAAAATGGTCACTTAGAGGCGTAATGACGTTTAACCTGACGTCACACTAGCGATAGGATCAAATTGCATTGTTCATTAAAATTCAAAGACAAGGTGGATTCTAGCTGAGCATACAAGACTTTGCGAAAAGAAACCTTATAATTACCTAGATTTAAGATTATTTTCTCCTTGAGACTAGATTTATTAAAGGTTTTTTTCACTCTTGAAAACCTTAAGTCAATCTCGATTTAAAGTTTTTAAATAGAAGGTTGTTTTCCAAGGTTTTGGATTAGAGTAATGTGCGTAGAATAGATCAGATTGTAACAGATCTCGTTTTAAGGTTAGAAGGTTTGCACGTGAACCATATAACAAACCTTCTTAGGTTTACAGTACAAGGTTTTTGATGAGTTAAAATAAACCTTATTTTGCTATCTAGGATGGGACTGAATTCCGTTGATAGGATGATAGGGTAAACGATCATTTTACATGAACGTAACTGAGGCTCGTTGACAGGGCTTTCAATTTTATTCTTCGAAACGTGGGTTTGTTGGTATAAATGAAACTTCGAAAAATTCCAAAGAAAAAGTCTAGCAGTGGGAAATTGCTGAGTGGCTAACTCAGGTTACCCAAACAGTAAATTACAAGGGCAAGAAAGGGCACAACAAAGCTCAAAATCTCAACAAAGAAATCGCTCTTTCATCTAGCGTTCAACTTTTAATGATCCTAAACTAACACCTGTCACATTTTTGGCAACATTGTAAAGCACAAATGGCGAAAATTTCAATTAGGAGTTCAATATAACTTGAATATTTCGAAAATTTATTTGAATTTTATTTGAAACACTCTATGAGCTAATTACAGTCTAGATTTGTTGCTTTTCTTTTTTGCTCACTTAGAAATTAGGTAAGTATTATGTACGGAGAGCGAAGTTAGTAAAAACAAATTAATATGGTTAAATGATAATACTTGGTGAAAATTACTTTTTCAGTTGAACTTTCCTTGAAATCACCTCCAAACATTGCAGTCATAACGTCACAGCGCGCCATTAAAACTGATCGATGAGCATAGCATTCACCATCATCGACAATGAAAATAACGTCTGTAAATAAAATAAAATAAAATAATTATTCATCTAACCACACGATAAAATATTCTCTTCAAATCATGCAACGAAAAGCAAATTATAGTTATCGTGACTAATTAGAAATAACACTTAATTCCACATCTATTTGAATAGCATGCTTTCAAAATTTAGAAAATGCTTACAAAATCTAATTTAAATGAAATTGGGGGATTTGCTACGATATTTGAATAAGTTTGAGCCCCCTATATGAATGTGAACTAATTTTAACTAAATACTGCAGAAATTCATTTATTTCTGTACCATTATTTCTTTGTTTATAGCTGCTAAGCCACTTAGTGGATTTAAGCAGTTCGTGCACAAAATTCTGCAAGACTTTCGCAATTATGGACATCTATTGAGTCTGCATTGCTGAATATCCTTGCAAGAGACTACTTATTGAGTCCATGCCACTTCGAGTTGATGCATTTCGTAGGTTCGACACGATATTAAGATGACTTTTGACACATCAACGTATATTCTATTGGAATATATGACGACAATAAAGCTTAAAAGTAGTTGACTGGTATAAGTTAAGTTATTGATTCATTATTATTTTAACAATTTTAACAAACCTTGGAGTATGATCTGGGTATTGATATGGATTAAAATTAGTTATTTAAAACTGGAGCTAATAAGAGCTAAAACTATAGCTTGATGAGCTGAAACTGTACCTGTATAGAGGTGTTCTACTAAGCATATTTGCTTTAGGCTTTCCTTGAAATGATACTGATAACTTTCTTGAATGTTGTTCTTGAGTTTGCCTTCATGCTCTTCAATGTCATAGATTAGATCCTGAATAAATAGAATGTTGATTTAGAGAGCGGCCATCACAAGTGATTAATATTTTTATTTTATTATTAATTGGTAAGAAAGTGTAGTGCTAAAAGTAGATCATTAGTAAAAAGATTTTCACTCATAAAATAACATAAAACAGAAGTCAAACATTCAAAATCTCTGAAAAATGGAAAAAATAAAGACGCTTAAACGACAGAACTAATTGTTTTTACAGGGGTTTAGTCTCTATAGTAAGGGTCTTCAACCTCTTTCACCAAAGGGCGACAGCAATAGATTCTAAAAATTTCACGGGTCACACATCTTCTATATGATATAATTCAGTTATAGAGATTTATAAACAAGAGGATAATTAAGTGCAGGTAACGTATTTTTTAATCTCTATGGTGCTCATGTTTTGTTAAAATCTGGAATGAAATTAAAGTAGAGTCAATAAATTTTTTGCAGTTTCGTTATTTTCTTTATTATTGCATTTATTCTCTATGGTAAAGGTCTTCAACCTTTTTCGCCAGAGAGCCACAGCAATAGATTCTAAGAATCTCGTGGGTCACACATCTTCTGTATAATATAATTATAGTTATAGAGATTTATAAGTAGGAGGATAATTAAGCGCAGGTTACTAATTTTTTCATCTCTATGGCACTCGAGTTTTGTTGAAATTTGGAATGAAATTAAAGTAGAATCAATATATTTTATGTAGTTTTGTTATTTCCTTTATTATTCCCGATCATGTGAAATAGCTATTGTTGTAATTTTATCCTCCAAAATATGTCAAGACTTGCTTTCGATATTGTGTTCTTTGATCAATGGTTTGTTGGTGATATCTCACCCAATAAATAGATCTATGTCAGTCATGAATTTTACACTGCATCTCTTATCTTTTACTTTTTTCTTTTAACTGTCGTTGATCAGCCAACATAATTTTTGGGCTTACGAATACTAATGTTCAACTACGTAGCCTTGTAATTTTGAATCTAACCCAGAAGACAAGGGAACTCATGTATCAAGTATTAGGAGAAATTTGCCTTCGTGGAGGACTTTTTGATGGTTCTAACTCGCATTTGTGTTACATGGAGAGGAAGACCACAGCCTCCAACTGTTAGCCTGACGGCAAAGGGTTCTAACCCATGATCCATCTACCACTGAGGATATTTCCCGTCAGCACTGTGGTCGGTGCAAGCCGGATGCGGAATTCATATCGACCAGCCTATGCCGGGATTCAAACCTGGTTCACCTCTCTAGAAGGCAAACGCTCTATCCCATGAACCATGATGGTTCTTACACTGCAGCTGAAATAAATATCATTTTCATATCAAACAGCTAATTTAAAAGATATGATAGGCTTATAGAACATCAAATAGCTACGCATTGAAAACTAACATTTTATTCTAACAAAGACTGACAGAATGAAAAGTTAATTCAAGAAAAATAGAAGGAGATAGAATTGTGCGATTTGCTACGTTCTGTTTAGGAAACTAAATAAATTTCTTTATTCTCAAAACCTGATATTAAAAGTAATTAATTCGTTAACAAATTTCTCTGATAAGTGAAAAATATAATCGAATCATGACTTCAAAATAACCATCATTTTCAACAAGGTGGTGCAGTTTAAGGACAAGATAAATCAAGTCTAAGGAATGGTCTGATTTACGAGCAGAAAACATCGTTTTGTTGCATTTCACCCTTTGTTAAAAGATTAAAATTTATAGCACCTTTTTTCGGCGAATTTAGTAATTAACTTTTAAATTTTGTCTGAATAAATAAACTNATATATTTGATGTAGTTTTGTTATTTTCTTTATTATTGCAAACTGAATGCGTAATTTAACATAGTGTGTATTTAACTGTAGCAACGATATCACTCGATCATGTGAAATAGCTATTATTGTAATTTTATCCTCCAAAATATGTCAAGACTTGCTTTCGATATTGTGTTCTTTGATCAATGGTTTGTTGGTGATATCTCACCCAATAAATAGATCTATGTTAGTCATGAATTTTACGCTGCATCTTTTATCTTTTACTTTTTTTCTTTTAACTGTCGTTTATCAGCCAACTTAATTTTTGGGTTTACGACTACTAATGTTCAGCTACGTAACCTTGTAATTTTGAATCTAACCCAGAAGACAAGGGAACTCATAGATCAAGTATTAGGAGAAATTTGCCTTCGTGGAGGACTTTTTGATGGAGCTAACTCGCATTTGTGTTACATGGAGAGGAATACCACGAGAGCCTCCAACTGTTAACCTGATGGCAAGAGGTTCTAACCCATGATCCATCTACCACTGAGGGTATTTCACATCAGCACTGTGGTCGGTGCAAACCGGATGCGGAATTCATATCAACCAGCCAATGCCGGGATTCAAACCTGGGTCACCTCTCTAGAAGGCAAACGTTCTATCCCATGAACCATGACGGTTCTTACACTGCAGCTGAAATAAATGTCATTTTCATATCAAACAGCTAATTTAAAAGATATGGTAGGCTTGTAGAACAGCAAATAGCTACGCATTGAAGACTAACATTTTATTCTAACAAAGACTGACAGTATGAAAAGTTAATTCAAGAAAAATAGAAGGGGATAGAATTGTGCGATTTGCTACGTTCTGTTTAGGAAACTAAATAAATTTCTTCATTCTCAAAACCTGATATTAAAAGTACTTAATTCGTTAACAAATTTCTCTGATAAGTGAAAAATATAATCGAATCATGTCTTCAAAATAACCATCATTTTCAACAACGTGGTGCAGTTTAAGGACAAGAGAAATCAAAAGTCTAAGGAATGGTCTGATTTACGAGCAGAAAACATCGTTTTGTTGCATTTCACCCTTTGTTAAAAGATTAAAATTTATAGCACCTTTTCTCGGCGAATTTAGTAATTAACTTTTAAATTTTGTCTGAATAAATAAACTGGTTTCTGAAGTTGTGCTCTCGTTTTCTAACGTATTATAAATTTCAATCTCCAGTCTTAATTTAATTGATTTTTCAAATTGAACCTTAAACATAATTTTTTAAGTTCAAAATTTTAAGTTTTGGATCTTTTATTTTTAGAGCAATTTGTACCATAATAGAAATTTTAAAAAAATAGTGCGTGGAGTCCCTCCGCGTGGAAGAAGTGAAACTTCGTAATGTGGAAATGAAAATAGGAAGGGGTAGAAATTGATTTTTAGTGAAATCATGTTGTTTCTTTAAGACAAACTTTATTAACATTGCTTACAATTCACAATTGATCGCATCTTTTAATTATCATTTTCGAGTGGAGAAATATCCAAATCTATAACATTTACAATGGGATTATGATAACTAAAGTAAGATACGAAATGTTTGAGTTCTATTTTTTCAATATTTCTTGCAAAAACTGCATCAATGGTAGTTCCCCCTTTGGTTGTTGAATCATTTCTACCATTTATCACTTCCAATCCAAATTTGTCTTTAAGGAAGGTTAATAATGTTTCAGCTTCAGGTAACGAGAAATTCACATTAAAATCTCCTGCAAGGATCACAGGCCGTTCGTGCCATGGTAGCGTTAAGCGTTTAACGCAACCTTGTTGTAAGTCGCATTAGAAGTTTCACTTCAAAAAAATACAGTTGAATGTAAAAAGTTAACTACCTCTAAGATATCAATCTGAGTTAAAGTTGCAGCCTCTTTGATATCACCCAGGGCTACATCAGGTAGAGCATCTAATTCTCCACAGTATACAAATCTGGAAAGTTTAAAAATTCATTTCAATTTGAATTGATGTTTCCGCAATAAAAAAGTTTTAAAAAGCTAGAAAACGGTTTAAATAGATACCTGAGATAGATTTGAAAAGATTGAAGTGTCACAAACTGAAGATCTTCTAAGTTTACCTGTCAGAAAAAAATATGCATATAAAATAAGACCCGATATTTAAAAAAACTCTAATACAAACTACATTGCAAAACCGTTTAAACGAAATGATTCTAACTAATCTTCAAAAAATTTATAAAAAATCAGCTGCCAATTCTTTTTAATGCATTAGTTTTAAGGTTTTGGATTCGGATGTAAGTGTGTGCTTTGGAAGTTGGAATAAAAATGTAAAATGGTTTTAAAGAGCACTCCGATTTGTTCAATTTTGAATTTTCCTATGTAAAATTACATTCTTTAAAATGATAAAAAGAAGCTGTATACCTGACATTTGAAAGTTTTTTCGACTGCTATAAAAGAAAATAATAAAAAAATAATAAATGTTTTTCAAAAGTTATTTTTTTCATAGAATTATCTTTTGATAGGCAAATTTTATGATTATGCCCAAAAATGTTTCAATTCGCTGAAAAAGTTCACGAGATATTGCTAAATGCGCAAAAAATAAAATTAACAGTAAGGGTCCAAGTTTTGGATCGGTCTCACGACCAAAATATTGGGACCATATTACCCAGATTGCGACTATATTTTGGGAGACGAAAATCCGAATCCGTCGAAAAAAGGGAATAATAATTTACGCTGTTGAGAAAATAACGTCTTTGTGTTTTATTTCGTAGTTTAAAATATATTCTGCATTAATTAATTAGCATATTTGAAGTTAACCGTTCGAAATATTTAGATTGAGTCATAGAACTTGAAGATCCGATCACTAGATCAAAAGTTAATCACAGCCTTTTTTTTGTGCACTGTGCCTGAGAAAATATTTTTGCTTTGTTATATTTAGAAATATTTTTGTTTTGGTATCTGTGCAAAAATGATTGTCAAGTTTTGGTAACTCTGGAGCAGCCGCATGCAAAAAACTAAAAAAGAAAAGAAAAGAAAGAAATAAAAAAAAATCGAATAGGGCAAAGATAAAACTATTAGTAACCCCCGGGTAAGGAAATATATAATTTTATTTAATTTATTACTTGTTTAACAGTTTTATTTGGCTCCTTGTTCATTTATTTCGCGCAAACTAGTATTGATACAGAAATATCTCTTCATTTTTAATTTACAATTGGTCTGCCTGCCTTTAAACTATAAAAATTACTTTAACAATTTTGTATCATAACGCTCAATTCACTGTGTTTCCGACAAAAATGACAATAATCATTTTGCTTTATTCGTTTGATTGTGAACTGCAAAACATTTCGGCTCACATTACGATAAAAAGTACCGGCAATCAAGTCGCCGATACTTTTTACCGTGAAATCGATTTTTAACGGAACATTTTATGGAACAAAAAATAATATATTCCGTAATTCTTACAATAATAATCAGCGTGAAATCACTGAACCACTCGAATTAAATAAATATTACTGCAGAAACTATGGTTTTATATTTTACAGTAAAAATGGATTTTAAGGATAAAGTGGATTTTACGAATGATGTATCCAAAGTGCTGGTACTTTATACCGTAATTTGATTCGGAATTTTTTACAGTGTTTACCCAAACTACACATTTCGTGATGCTGCATCTTGGAATAAAAAACTTATTTTTTTCGCTGCACACTCCTTGTTAACACATTAACCGTTTGAGTGCGGCAAAGAGCTATCGCGCTTCGCTTGTTATGGGTCAGAAATGCGGAGAAGCGCGCTTGTTTTGTACCGAAAATGCGGAGACGCTGCTACTGATTAGCATAAATTTCGTAATTAACATAACAATTAGTGTTTATAAACATAATAATTAGTGTTAATTATAAGCATTTCTATTGTTCTCCAAAAAAAATTACTACACATTTCATTCCGCACTATTAGCATATACGTATATAAGAAAACTCTTCAGCACTCAAACGGTTAAGGGCAACCGTTTTCATGAACTTTCTTTAAGAAGGTCATGGCTCAATTATTTCATTCTTGATAGTTGTCTTGGAAAACATTATTTTATCACCATATTTATTAAATACATAAATATTTTTATTTTGTTCCAAGAATAGGCCATTGTGATATTTATAAAACTAAATTGGTGGATTACAGTATAAAACACCGAATTAGTGTAAACATAAACTGCCTTTCTTTCATGCGGTGCTTTTTAATTTAAAACGAAATATTGTATTTTCGCAACAGTTGTCTTAAATGGGTGAAACAAGTGAGCATGTGTTACGCACCTTTAGACAATCAATTTCAGATGAAATAAATATATCCTTGAAAAATGATGATGCAGCGGCCAAAATGATCTTATGTGTCCGAAATACCGCTCCTGCAGCTTCTAAGTTAACATCTGAAGCAAATCCTTTGTCCAGCAAAGAACCCATTTCGATTTTGTAAGAAGACGCCAAAGCTTTAACCTCTGGTTCTTTAGGCATTGGAGGAAGGTAAGGCATCTAGTAAATGTAAAATAAATATGTATTTTATTAAGTTCAATAAGAGACGAATTTTCTTTTATTGTAGCAAGAGAGGACACAACCCAGAATTTCAATATCAAATTCAATATCAATTCAATTCAAATATCTAGTTTATATATTTTGCTTTTTCTTAAAGCTCAAATACAAAAATCAAGAAAATAAAATTTTAATACTTATGAAAATTAAAAAATCTATGATACATTATAGAAAATGCATATTCTCAGTAAAGCAGAATCAAACGGATCAATCAAACGGATCAACGGATCAATCAAACGGATTTTCAAATCAAACGGATATTTTCAGAGTTATCGATTAGAAGGTTATCAAAATTATTATTATTTTTGTTGTTAAAAAAAATACGATGGAAATTTGTAGATTAGTATGTGCTGCATGTTACATAAATCTGCATAACTTTTCTAAATATTCGAACTTGACAAAATAATTTTAGCATATAATTTAATTCGAAAAATGCAAAATAAGATTTAAAAAAAACTTTCAGAAAAGATCAAAAGGAAGAAAAACAAAGAAAACAATTTCAGAAAAATAAAAAAAAAGATGAAAAAACTCCGAAAATGCAAAAAAAAAAAAATAATAATAAATAAATAAATAAAATAAAATAAAAAAGCTTTTAGAAAATTCGTTTAATTCAATTAGAATTTTTTTCGTGAACAAGAAATAGAAATCTTCAAGAAAAGTAAAAAGAAAGAAATTTTATAATATGCAGGAGGAAAAAAAAGAGAGAAGCTTTAAGAAAATGAAAAAAAAAGTGTTTTTCAAAAAATTCAAAAAATAAGAAAAAAAAATCTGAAGCTACAAAATAAATTAAAAGAGCTTTCGGAAAATCATTTTAATTCGATTAGTTTTCATCTGCATAAAAAAATTTTTTTTATGCAATCGAGGAAGGGAAAAAAAAATCTTCAAGCAAAGCAGAAAAAAAAATCATACTATGCAAAAGGAAAAAGAGAAAGAGTTTTCAAAAAACTAAAAGAAAAGGAGAAAGAGAGAGAGTTTTCAAAAAACTAAAAGAAAAGGAAAAAGAGAGTTTTCAAAAAACTAAAAGAAAAGGAAAAAGAGAAGGAGTTTTCAAAAAACTAAAAGAAAAGGGAAGAAAGCTTTATGAGAATGAAAAAAAATCCGAAATTGGAAAATTCAAATTTTTGATTTTCTTTCTTCAAAAATTCAAGGTGTTGTCTCGAATTTTTCAGCAAAGGGTATGGAGTATCCTTACCTGAGGAGCAGGCAGCATGACATTTTTCAGATTCTTCGCCCAGAATCTTTTCAGCCGACGAGCTCTGAGGGCCTGCCTCATAGCATTTTCAAATACATTATCAATACCATAGTGTGTATACACACTAACCTCGTAGTAAACGGCACCAAGTTCAGCTGCCAAATTACGTCCTTGCTCTCGAGTTATAAGTTCAGCTTCTTCAACAAGTCTGAAATAATTCAAAAGCTGTATTAAATAAAAATATATTTTTATAAAAACAATTTTTATTTTGGAAATTATGTGAAGTGCTTGGTTTTAAAACCAGTTTTTCTACTTTAATAAAACTAATTTTTTTAAGCACCTTAAGAGCCCATTGTTTATTCTTTGCTTTCTTGAGAATAAAATCAAGTTATATCCTAATTTAAAATATTTCAATAACTTCAATTATATTTTATTTAATCTAAATTTCTATGACTTTTAAAAAAAATTTAAAATCAAAATACCGTTTTCGGTGAATATTCTTCTTTTTTTTCCCAATAAACTTTCATTATTATCATTCGAAGTCATAACCGATGTTATAAAATTTAAAAACAGTTATTAAGGCAAAATTACTAGAAGAAACTCAATTCAACAAGTTTTAGTAAAAATATGCTCCTTTATTATTTTCCTAAAAAATTACACGTAGAACCAATTTTTATTAAAATTAAAAAAAAAAAAAGCATAAATGCAAAATAACTTTAAAAACGCTAAGAAAACGTTTTTTCAAACATTCATTATTTTTTGAGGAAATAAAAGAAGTGGGTTTCTTGCACTAAAAATAAAAATATATTAGACATTAATCTTTGAAATATTTCATGTTATTAAAGTGCTAACTGCAATTCACAGTTGCCACGCACAGGGCCGGATTAAGAACCTAAGAGGCCCTAAGCGCTTAAAAATTTTTGATGTTCCTTAAATGTAATTAAAAACATCAATACGAATATAAAATCTTTTTCTTAAATAAGTAAATTGAAGAAAAAAATAATAAATTTATATCACCGTCAAATTTAAAGCTTCTTGCCGAGAATCTGATGGAAATCAAAATTTTTAAATTAATTCTTTGAAGGGTTATTACTTGTGTTGGTCATTATTAGCAAAAGATAATTTAGAAGCGACGCAGTGATTTCGAATCGTTACATAAAAAATTGTACAACAAACGCTGCTTGAGAATCTGGACATTTGCATTGAAGTTGCCATTAGAGTATTGTTCTTTTGCCAAATGTTACGAAGTATAAAGTAAGCAAGTTCAATTTTCTTTTTTTTTCTTTCTGATCTCCTTCTTTAAATTGTTCAACCTGTATTCCTTTATTGTTTAATTAGAATTACATACATTTGCAGGCATATTTGCTCAATTATAAACCTTTGTCAAGTAGAAGAAGAGATAGAACAATTTAGAGAAGGGCATAACAAAGAATACATCCAGGGTTACGGTGGAATTCGAACTCGCCACCGCTACGCTTTGCACAACGTTTCATTGGAGATAACGCTCGGCAAGGGAGGCGCCAACCTGCATTCCATTTTATAGAAGTAGCAAGAGGGTGTACGCTCGTTGCTTTAATCCTACCATCAAAACTAATTTTACAAGAAACAATAAACTTCTTAAAGTCATTCTTAATAATTTAGATTTATTGCTATACTAAGAAGTTAATGAAATCTTACAAATCTTACTTAAATTAAAATATTCGATGTGATTCTTTATTCTTCAAAGCAAATATATACTTAGAATAACTGTCCCACAGCGGACTGATCGTTAAGACCCGGTTCCCTGCAGATCACGGAAGTCAAGCATCACCGGCTGCGGTCAGTGTGCGGGTGGGTGACCACTTGGATCAGTCTGCGTAAGGACAAATGGGTGTGCGGTATTGGTCCTCGTTAAATTGTTCTACCGTAAAGTGCTAGACTTCACGTGTAGGTCGGCGGGCTACCGAAGCAGGGGTATCACCCCTCTGTAAAGGATCAAAATAGTGAAGGCATGTCTTCGGATCATCCTCGGGGATGTTTCTCAGACCGTCGCCAATAGCCCACTGCGCAGCTCTAGTGCGTCGTAAATGAACTACAACAGCAGCAACAAAATTATGATCATTAATTTAGATTTTTGGAAGAATTCCGTATTTTTGCTATCTCGATTTGTTTTTCTGTTTTCAACAAACACTTGATGATAGATTGCGATTTGATACCATGAAACTTCTAAATATAAAAAGACGCTGATCGGGAGAAAAGGTAATTGATAATTTTTAGAATTTGAGGACTTTTTTTCCTCAAAGTTTTTCAGCAATAAGGCTATAAGGTTAGTAATATTGGTTAGGCAACTTAACATTTGTCAGCTGTCCATTATTATTTATACCGACGAAAATCGATTTTCGGATTATGCTGATAATCCTTCTGACCTGTTTTAGGCAGAACCTTTATAGTTAATTTAGTCCTTGTAAGTACACTATTTTCGTTTTTTAGCGATCCCGCAGTTTACTGATCGCAAAGACATGGCTACCAGTAGAACACCTAAGTCAAGCATCACTGACTGCGGTCATTTAGAGGGTGGGTGACCACATTGATAAGCCGGGGGTGTGCAGTACTGGTCCTTGTTAAATTGTTCTATCGTGAAGTGCTCGAATTCACGAGCAGGTCGTCGGGCTACCAATGCAGGGAAGCCATCCCCTCTGCAGAGCATAAAAATTGCGAGGCATGTCTTCGGTTTATTCTCAAGGATGTTTCCCAGAACGTCGCCAATAGCCCATCGTGCAGCTCTAGTGTCGACGTAAATAAAATACTTACCTACCGTTTTTGAGTGTTGACATGATTTAGCAAGTCAGGGGTGCAAATCTACCAACGATTTCAGTTTGTCACCCAACAGCAAAGTCACTAAATTCTATGGCTAATAAAATAGTTATTCTAAAAAAAATTTCTGCCTTGAATATATAAAAAATTCCAGCGAATATTTTAATATAAGTAAGATTTGAAGCATTTCATTAACTTCTTAATACAGCAATACTAATGATGTCTTAGCATCTGGGCATTTTCCTTTTTTATGATACGAAGACAAATCAGACGCATTCGTAAACTACACTTTTTTGGTGCTTAGCTCACAGTTGTCGAATTGATCTTGAGCACTAATTGATCTTGAGCCTTAGTTCCTGCTTCATCACGGCGGAGAAGGTCGCAGGATCGAGCCCCGAAGTTTCAACCGAATTCCAACACTTACAAATATGCAAGTAACCGAGTGATCCGCATAAAAACTTTATTTTGAAATATAAAAAATTACACCGCAGTGTCATGTTGTGTTTCTATGTCTTATAATTAAACAGTCATGTACTACTTATAAATATTCATTGTACTTATTGGGTGAATTTGGATTATAAACGTGTGATCATCTTTATTGTAGTTTGGTGTTTCAGCTTCCAGACTTTTTCAGTCCCAGAATTTTCTGCGGTTAAACTTTAATGCGATACGACTTTTCATTATATAAATTTAAGTTATTAAGAATGACTTTAGGCAGTTTATTAATTCTTGTAAAATTACTTTTCATGGTAGGATTAAAGTAGTAACGAGAGTACATCTTCTTGCTACTTCTATAAATTGGAATACAGGTTGAACAATTTAAATAAGTAGATCAGAATAGAAAAGAAAATTGAACTTGCTCTCTCTATACTTCGGATCAATTGGCAAAAGAACAATACTTTGATGGCAACTTCAATGCAAATATCCAAATTCTTAAGCAACGTTTGTTGTAAAATTTTTTATGTTACGATTCGAATTCTGAACGACTGCATAGCTTCTGAATTAGTCCCGCAGTGGACTGATCGATAAGACACGGTTCCCAGCAGATCACCGAAGTCAAGCATCACTGGCTGCGGTCAGTGTGCGGGTGGGTGACCACTTGGATCAGTCTGCATAGGGACCGAGGGTGTGCGGTATTGGTCCTCGTTAAACTGTGCTACCGTAAAGTGCTCGACTTCGCGCGCAGGTCGTCGGGCTACCGAAGCGGGGGTGCCATCCCCTCCGCAGAGGAACAAAATTGTGATGGCATGTCTTCGGATCATCCTCCGGGGTGTTCCCCAGACCGTCGCCAATAGCCCATTGTGCAGCTCTAGTGCGACGTAAATTAACAACAACAACAGCTTCTGAATTACCTTTTGCTAATAATGACCAACACAAGTAATATAACTGTGACCATGGGATGAAAATCTATTTAAGCTCTTCAGCCACCTCGTAGCGTGCTCTAGTTCAAAAGTTTAGTTAACTGAGTATTGTCATCTCAATACGCTCTTACGAATTAACCTTCTAAATTATAGGAATTTTAGCTACAGCAGCTTCAGCTATATTTGGTAAGTTTTATCTTTGTAGCTTTATAGAATTTTTAGTAGTGTAGAATAAAATTTGGATTGTTTTAAAATTTTCTTTCATTAAAAAATTAATATTTTTGAATTTTTAAGGATAATCGGTTCCCTACTGTATTTATAACATTCTCTTTTAATTTTTAGTTAATGTTTTTGAAACAAAAAGTTATTAATTATTTGTGTTGTTCAGTTGCAAAACATGATAGTTTGTAACATTTAGAACCCAAAATTATTTGGTATAAGAGGCATTAAAATAGTGTGATCTAAAACACAATATAAAGTGTTATTGAGACATCCATTTTTTTTATTTTAGATTTGGTCGCTAAAAAACTTAATAATTTGTTAAATTTAATGTAGATGCTGGGTTTTTAAGATTGCAAAAAGATAAAAATGTTTAGTTTGACTAAATTGTATTGAACACATGTTAAAATCATTGTTTAAGTTAACTAAATTACGTCTGGTGTTGTGTTGAAATAATATTCCAACATATTTGTTTTCACTTAAAAGATATTTTATTTTTTATCAATCAATAACATGCCTCTGTCTATAAATTGAATAAAACCTCGTTCGTTTTCTGCTATGAGTTTAATTAATTGAACCGTGTACTTCTTACGAAAATTCATCACCAATTGTAATCCACACTTTAGATTTTTGGTCAATAATTGTGATTCAGATTCAAAATTTAATCCGCCAAGGTAGAACCCCAGACAAGAACACACTAAGCCATTTCCATCCATCTTGTTGATAACATTGACCATTGATAATATTATGTACCACCAACTTTGTTAATTTTTAAATGTTGAAGAGCTATTTTCCCATTTATGTTCAGGGTATCTGCTACATTTTAGATTTTCAAATCCAGGACTTTCCATGAATAATTCCTAGAATTTTTCATTACTTACCGAAATTACTATTGTCTCCAAAAACACAATAATAAAGTTAAAAAAGCATTATAATAACATTAATTTAAAGGATAGGTATAACTAAAACTGTTATACTCTGCATCTTCATATTTATTGATTTTAAACTTAAAAAACAGAGTTAAGAAAGAGTTGAAGCAGTAAAATAGCTGGGGGAAAAATACAAAAGCAAATAACTACACTCAGATATACGTAATTATTTTAACCTGATTAATTTAATGCAATACGACTTAAACAACAAAAATATTTTGCATTCATTTATTCGCTAAAAATATTAAGAGTTATTTTATAAAAGTTCCTTTTGGCGAACATATGGCCTTGTTTTATTATGTTACTTGTTATATTCGCCGGTAAAAGTATTCTGAAACTCACTTTCCTCTATTTCTTCAACGTTTGTCAGCACCCCCTAGAAGAAAGAAGACCGCAGTACAAATCTTTTAGCAGTTCGACGAAACGTACATAAACTGCTCAGTGGATGAAAAATAAGAAAGATGTCATTACGTTTCGACTACTAAAAGTT
>NC_092206.1:1612521-1640494 GCF_043381705.1 Parasteatoda tepidariorum | reverse complement strand
ATAATCAATTAAGATGAATTTGGTTAAAAAAAAAAAAAATGGCGGGAAAAAGTTTCCAATTTTCAGACCGACTAACTCCCTTTAATATTAAGTTATAATTTTAAAACACGGACTGAAGGTGGACCTCTACAAGTCGAAACACCCCTTAAAAGTATATATTTATAGATCAATTAGAGGGGTCGCTATGGCTCCTTTAATCTTTTGTTTAGATAGCCGGGAAAGGGTACTTGAAGTTATGTAGTAGCACAATCGCCGTATAAACGTGGTCCAACGGCTAAGACCATGTGCTTGTGAATTACGCCTGGAGCGATAGGGGAAGGGTTCGAACTCCGGCTGTGGCCGACTTTTTAATTTGTGACTTTTTTTTCTCTTTTGTTTTTTTTACATTATATTATTTATTTAATGTGTTCTTCGATATATTAAAGGATCCTATATAAAAAAGTAATTTTCTTTTATTCGGGAATCTTCAAATAACGCTTAAAAACAGGAAAAATCTCGGAAAATTAGTTTATTTATATTATATTATTTTTTTAAACTTGTTTTACAATGTTTGCACGATAGTATAGCATACGAAAGGTTTTCTGTGCGTAAAATAAATTGTCTTTCTTTGTGAAAGAACGCGTAATGGACTAAAAAATAAAATAAAGTAAAATGGCGGAAAAAAGCTTCAAATTTCCAGACCGACTAACTCCCTTTAATATTAAGTTATAATTTTAAAACTCGGACCAAAGGTGGGCCTCTACAAGCCGAAACTCCTCTCCAAAGTATATATTTACAGATCAATTAGGGGGTCGCTAACGCTATGGCTCCTTAAATCTTTTGTTTAGCTTGCCCGGAAAGGGTACTGGAAGCTATGTAGTAGCACGATCGCCGTATAAGCGTGGTCCAACGGCTAAGACCATGAGCTTGAGAATTACGCCTGGAGCGAGAGGGGAATGGTTTGAACCCCGGCTGTGGTCGATTTTTAAATTTTTTTCTCTTCATTTTCTTTTATATTATATTATTTATTTAATGTGCTTATTAACCCTTTTTCACATATAAAAAATTTCCTCCAGCAGCAATGTTTGGACCATAGACCCCTACTTAGGGACCGAGTTTGAAAATTATAACTTAATATTGAAGGGAGTTAGACGACTTCAAAATTCGAACTCCTCCCAGTCATTTTATTTTTTTTTAATATTATTCCGATATGCATTCTTTAGAAAAGAAAGATGCCCGATTCTACACATAGAACACCTTACGCATGATAAACTGTCGAATATATTGTAAAAATAATTTAAAACAATGGAAATAAACCAATTTTCCTGGATTTATCCAGTTTTTACTTGTTATTCGAAATTTTCCCAATTTAAAAAAATTATTTCCTATAGGTAGGACTCACCAAAATATAGAAAAACACATTAAAAAACTAATATAATGCAAAATAAGCGCACGAAAAAAAAACGAAATTTTTTTGAAAACTTTCTGAAGCTGGGATTCGAACATGCGCCCCCTCGCCCCAGCCGTCGGTTAATAGTCCGGTGTCTTGACCACCATACTACTCAAACGTTGGGATTCAGAAGCCTGCCAGAATTTTTCTTCAAAATTCCTCTGACAGTCAGCTATGCATTAGACCTTTGAGGCACCCCCTAATTCACATATAAAAATTTCTTCCGGCTGAAATATTTGAACCATAGACCCCTACTTAGGGACCGAGTTTGAAAATTATAACTTAATATTGAGGGGAGTTAGACGACTTCGAAATTCAAAATCCCTCCCCGCCATTTAATTTTATTTTTTCTTTATTATTTTTATTCCATTATGCGTTTTTTAACAAAGAAAGATGCACGATTCTACACATGGAACACCTTACACTTGATAAACTGTCGAATATAATGTAAAAATAATTTAAAACAATGGAAATGAACCAATTTTCCTGGATTATTCCAGTTTTTTCGCCATTTTCCCAATTTAAAAAAATTATATCCTATATTTAGGACCCTCTAAAATATAGAAAAACACATTGAAAAAGTAGCATAATGCAAAATAAGCGGAAGTTGAAAAATTGTTTCGTTGAAAAATTGCTGAAGGTGGGTTTCGAACCTGCTCCCCCTTGCCCCAGCCTTCGGTTAATAGTACGGCGTTTTGACCACCATACTACTTGAACACGAGAAGTCCTCTCACAGTCACCTATGCAATAGACCTTTGAGGCACCCCCTAATTCACATATAAAAAGTTCCTCCTGCAGAAATGTTTGGACCATAGACTCCTACTTAGGGACCGAGTTTGAAAATTATAACTTAATATTGAAGGGAGTTAGACGTCTTCGAAATTCGAACCCCACCCAGTCATTTTATTTTATTTTTTATTATTATTCCATTATGCGTTCTTTAATGTATCGAACAATTGTACCGAAGGATTTTTTTTATAGACCAATTAGTGGACCCAGAATGGGCCAAAATAAGTTTTGTTTACTAACCGGGAGGAGGTGTTTTAAGCCAAATATTCACAGGGTTGGCATGTGAAGCGTGGCGCAGTTGGTAAAGCTGTGTGGCAAGTTAGATTTGTAGTCCCGGAGGATTTGGGTACGAAACCCTGTGAGGGTCGACTTTCAAAATTTTTTAATATTATTTTTTTAATATATTTTTCAGTATTTTAAAGTGAATAATGTGTTCTGTATATAAAAATATCTACTTTTTCTTTGGGAAATGGCGAAAAATAGCTAATAAACGGAAAAATTTCGGCTAATTTTGACTTATTTATTTATTTTATGCTATTTTTTTAACTTCTTTTTCAATATTTCAAAGCGAAAAAAGTGTTCTATATATGAAAAGAATTATTTTTCTTTGTTAAAGAGCGAATAATGACTAGGTGATTTTTCTATTTAACGAATTTTCCGTATACAAACTTATTATCAGGATTTAGCGACTTCGTTAAATAAAGGTTCGGCTGTATCTGAGAATTCAGTGAAGAGTTAAATGGCATAAGCTCCAAACATAAACAACAATATCATTCCATACATAATTTTTTTATGAAAAACTTTCAAAAAAGTTTAATTGGAGAAATCTTTTTTTTTTTCAGCAGTTTCTGAAATTATATGTTCAAAGTGTGAAATAATATGTACAAAGAAACATACAAAAGTCAGACTTTTTATTGGAGTTACAATTACCAATGCCGGTAGGTATTTTATTTACGTCGTATGAGAGTTACACAATGGGCTATTGGCGACGGTCTGGGAAACATCTCAGAGGATGATATGAAGACATGCCATCGCAATTTTGATCCCCTGCAGAGGGGATGGTAGCCCGGCAACCTGAGGTCGAGCACTCCACAGTAGAACGATATATAAGGCTAATCAAAGTGATCGCACCCAGTGATGCTTGACTTTGGACTAGGAATCGTGTCTTCACAATTAGTTGGTGAAATAATTTCTTCCAAAGATCTTAAAAAGTGTGTTATATAAAAGGTTCAAAGAAAGACTCTTTATTGGAGTTACAATGATAACTGTTAAACATGCAACACTGCATGCTTCACATGTTAGAATAAATGTAAACCTTGTTTCATAAATACAATGAAACCTATTTATCTGATTTCCAGTTTGTATACATAAAATTATAAACAATAATATGATCTACAATGTCACAACAGAATATTTTTATTATGGTTTTTAATCTTTTAACATTTTGTAGCCCAAAAAACTTCTCAAAGATATCAAAATATCTATCCATATTACGGGGGAATGTGATTACCACATATATTAAGTAAAAATCACAAGAATTATAAACAACTATTGCTTTTTTCTAAATATTTCCGAAAAACTTTCAAGCCATTTGAAGTTTCATAAGTAATTTGGAGGAGGGATTAATTCCAAAAATATTTTCTTACGAGCTGAAGTAATTATATTTTTTGATAACTGAAAAAATTACTAAAATATGTCTTGTTTAGTATTGCTTTTAATTTATTTTTCCTGTCAAAATTAGTATATAAATTTGGGACCGTTATATCGTATATTTCCAACAAAGAAAATTTTTGTGTCAACATCAGTCGAAAAAGGAGTGATTGGCTGGCCAAATATGATGATATCCTGTACTTCTTAATCTAGTTGTAGTTCATTAACGTCGCACTAGAGCTGCACAATGGGTTTTAAGTGACGGTCTGGGAAACATCCCTGAGGATGATCCGCCATTTTGATCCTCTGCAGAGGGGATGGCACCCCCGACGACCTGCACGCGAAGTCGAGTACTTTACGGTAGAACAGTTTAATCAGGAGGACACCCTCGGTACCTACGCAGACTGATCCGAGTGGTCACCCACATGCACACTGACAGCAGCCAGTGACGCTTGACTTTGGTGATATGCTGTGAACCGTGTCTCGACGATCAGTCCACTACGGGACATTTAATATTTGTTATCTTGTATTTGATTTAAAACCTGTAAAAAATGTTCTTTTTCATTTAACAAAATACTTGTAATTTTGCATTTAAACAATGTTTGCAATAATCAGTCCAATGTAGAATAATATTGTTTAATTATAATAAAAGTAACAAATTAAATTATGAATCAAGAAACCAGTACAGAAGCTTTAAGTTGCATAAATATTGAGCAAATAAATAACAGTTTTTTAATAGTATAAAGTCCTAACATAAGAAATCAGAGCCTATTAAAGTTTGCTTCCTACACAGCAGACATATCACATTTTTTAACAAAAATATAAAATCATTCACTTTCAAGTGATTATGTAACAACAAGTTCAACAGTTTTGTACAGTTCAGCACTTCCAGGAAGTAATCAAATTTTTAAACAAGACTAGTAGGCACCTATGTTACGTCTTCGCATTTTGGAAGAAAAACTAAAAAAGGAGAAAGAAAATGTCAATGATTCATAACATTTTAAAATATATTTTGTGATAAATATTAAAACAATGATTAATGCAATGATAATTCACAAGAGTTTTCAATAATGATTATTACAGATCATTATCAACAAATACTTTTATTGTGAGTATTTTATTCTACAACCGTCGTTGAACAGCCGACCCAATTTTTTGGGTTCAACTTTGTAGCCTTGTAATTTTTAACCCGACTCTTTTAACAATGGAGAAATGAAACGAACTTAAAAATAGTATTTATCATCCAATTACTTACCTTTCTTAAAAAAGAAAATCAATCAATAAATAAAAAAATAATCAACAATTTTATTATAATGTAAGTATTTATTTACAGGGTTCGCCTAAGTAGGTAAAGTAGGTGTTTTTAAAAACATTTTCAGATTGTTAAGGGTTAATTGACATCTACAAAACTAGTCCATACTTCATTTTTAATGATTTCATTGAAATTGAATTGCACATTTTTTTCATATGTTTAAAAAAAAAATAGTAAATAAAGAAATTTGGGAGAAACATTGAAAAAATTTGTAGAACAAGTGTTTATATTTCACTGCTAGAAATGCCTCACATATTCAGTTTTGGACCAAGATTTAATACTAAAAAGTTGAATTAGAATTATGCATGAGAGTAGTTTTCTTTTTTAATTCATTGCAATACGTATTTTTATGAAACTTTTGATAGCATAAAAATACAATTCTGCTCAAAAAAATTTTTAATTTTCAAACCAATATGCCTTTAGTTTCTCAGTGAAACACATAAATAAAAGGATCTAAAACGATTTATCAAAGTTATCAACACATTCCTATGGCCAAAAAATTGGTAAGGGTTCTAATTAACAAATACTGATAAATTATTAATTTTTTTCCTTTACCGATACTTGTAATATTTCTTTATCATCCCTATCATTCTTAATATTATTCTCTACTATTACTGTGATTTGATATTTTATTTTTATTGTAAATTTACAGTTTAAAACTGAAATAAAGTAATCTGGTAATATCACTTTATCAGGTAATGTTTTGTAAAAAAAAATTGAAAAATTTTAGGAAAAACATATTGAAAACTATATGAAACTTAGAAATTATTACTCAACAGTAAATGTATATTAAATATTTACTTTTATGATAAGCTTTACATAAAATTATTTCCAGCCAAAACTGTTAATAGGAATTAACATAATATTACTAAATAATTTGGTGAGAAACATGAACTAATTTTAATGCAATCGAAATTTGAATAGAATTAAAAGAAAATAACAGTATATGTACTAAGTTGCAATGCTAATTGAACAAAATGATTATTAAAATCTAAGTTTGAATTTTATTCTAATACACATTAATAACAAAAAGTTGTTTTAATTGAGTAAATTTTTATGTAACAATCAGCTTATCCCTAAGAAATAAAGAGTAACAATCTAAAATATTTTTTACATTGCAACAAAACAAGTTATAAATAATAATTTCTAAAAGTATCTTATTTCTTGCATGTTTATTTGGTACTCGTGAATAAAGTATTTTTGTAAAAGGGGTTTTCATCAGTTTTTTTATATGAAAACCTTCACTATTTACCTTTAAGAACAAGCTGCTTTCTATAAATTTACACACATACAAATTTATTTAATTCTTCAAAAATAGTTTTTGCTATGGATTCTAGTTTTAAAATCCCAGGGCTTTACTTTGTTTCTATAAGCATCTTAACTGATTTTGAAGGTCAATGTGGGTCTTCTACTTAGGTCCCCTCAAAAAACACACTTTTCTTTTAAACATTCTCCTCATCATTCAGGGCAGAATAATGAAAGCTTTTCTTGCCTGTAGCCACACATTAATTTTCTCTCTAAAATATGCTTTACTCTCGATGCGTTGTCTAAGTGACAAAAGAACAACATTTTGTTTTAAAAAATTGATCCAATCAACTACAGTGATGCTAAAAAATTAAGGACTTTTAAAAACCTTGAACCAAAATTAAGTACTTTTAACCCCTTCTTTCTCGCTGACGAGAAATTGACGGAGTGAGGTTTCACCCTCTATTACTCGTTCTCGTGATGTTTCCGGACTGGAGTGTTAAGTTGTAACGCGCCAATTATAAGAATAAAACAAATTCATTTATTTTGCCCGGAAAACATTTTATTTCTCCTTTTACACGCCAGATGGCAGTACCAGGATATTAAGGTTCTCCAGAAGAGATGAAAACAATGAGAGATGTAGGAAGAAAACTACTGACCAGATTGTGACCTCTGTATCTCATGCTTTGAAATTTATCACACAAGAAAAAATTACTAATCTTTATTTATATTATACGACCACATATTTTTTAAACTTTTCTCAATTGCTGGAAAACCAACATAAAGTCATAGAATGTTGGCTCTTCCTAAAAATTTAATTTTTTTAAAATTTCAAGCTAAAAACAAAACTAAAAAAGAATATATATATTGTACATATTTTTATATAATTTTCAATGATAAAAAAATAGGCACTTTTATGACCGTTTTCTTGAAAATTAACTGATTGTTAATGGGTTAAGAGCCCTCATTTGACAAAATAAAAATTAAGCAGTTTTTAAAGACCTGGTGCATAGCCAAATTATTCAACAAAAAATTAAGCACCTTTTAAGCTCTTTTTAAACACTCAAAAAATATTTTTAAGCACTTTAAAAAAATATCATAATTAGGCAGGGTTGCAAAGTTTTCGACAATTGACGGTTTTATCTTGTTTTAACCACCGTGTTAAAAGGAGAAAAAAAATAACCTTTTGGCATTGTTTTTGAAAAATATCAAACATCATGAAATTTTGAATAATGTAAAACGAATGACGTTAGATTGGGGTTGAATTAATTGCAAAAACGTTGATGTGTCTTTTTGCATAATTCGAAGCGAAAATCAGTATAATAAAGGAAAAATCTCATTTAAAAAAAGGGAAAGCACTTTTTAAAAATATCCAATAAAAAAAGGACCTTTAAGGGCTTTTAAAAAATCAAAAATAAGCGCTTTTAAAAAACGCCATGCATCCTGCCTGTTGTAGCACTATTGGTACAATAGCAATAACCCTAAATTTAAAAACAAAATTTCCTGATTCACATTTTTTTCTATACACACACTATTACAGACACATACTTCAATTTCAAGGTTAAAAAAAAAAGTTACCTTTAAATAGTTCTTAAAAGCTTTAGGATCAGAATTCAAAGCGTGACAATATTGTTGTATGTTTTCATGTGAGAGGCGTAGCGTGGGGAGGTAGCTAGTCTCGAGATAATTCACAAACTCCTGACCCCTCGCATCGAGCACAGTTTTGAGGCAGAGGGCACTCTCAGAGAGTGCCAGTATAGTCTGTGCATCATTCAAATCAAAAGTGTCTTTGAGTGGTGCCATGAAGCAGGCAGGAACAATGTGGTTGTACATGAATTCCACAAAACTGGCCTCACTTCCACCCCACAATTCCACCATCTTCTTCAGGATGCCAAAACACGTTTTCTGCGCCTGAAATCAATTATATCATTAAAAACAATTTGCTTTATAATAATTCCCAATATTATACGCAATATATTAAGAGTGAGCTATATTGGGATAACTCATTAGTTTTAATTGCTGGAAAAAAGAGCTGAACATACTTAAATACTGCAAATGAAATAGTTTAGTATAGCTGAAATATCCCATAGATTACGCTTTGAGTGGGTCCCCATTCCTTAAAGAATTCCCTGTATTTTTCCAGTTTGGAAAGAAAAAATCTAAATTCTCTGTATTTTCCCTGTTCTTTTAGGTGATTTTTAAATTCCCTGTGGATTGGGAGCCCTGATTTAATTCATATGATAATTTCTTTTTCATATACTCAGCAGGGCAAGCAGATCCCTCATAAATACAAAGTGGTGGCTCAGGAGCGTTCGCCTTCCGACAAGGTGAACCGGGTTCGATTCGAATTCCCCGTCCGGCTCGCATCGATGCTGTCGTTAAACATCTTTTACAGTCCCCTTGCCGTCAAGCTAACCGTGGGAGATTTTCGTGGTTTCCCTCTCCATGCAACGCAAATGTGAGCTAGTTACATCAAAAAGTCCTCCACGAAGGCAAATTTCATCCAATACTTGATGAAGGAGTTCCCTTGTCTTCTGAGTTCAAAATTACAAGGATACAGAGTTGAACATGAGTAGTCATAAACACAAAAAATTGGGTTAGCTGTTCAACAATGATTATAAAAAAATAAAAATTATTATGATGAAAAATTATTTATTGAGTAAAAGAAAATAATTATACATTTTCTTTCACTCAAAATTAGTTCTGTGATAAAGGACAAAGTTAATGGTTTCTACTGGCAACATGCCGACTAACTATCAGAATGAAAAATATCAAAATGGCATAAAGATGCCAATTTTTAAAAACTTTTACTTTAAAAGAATTATAAGAGTCCACTTTTATAAAAAAGGGACCCAGAAATCCTACTTTTAAAAATTCTAGCAGAATGCCCTATTTCAGCATTATTCGGCAATATACATTTTATAACGTTATTATCAATTTTAATTTTTTTTTAATAAAATGAATTTTTTTTAAAACTTGAACCAATACAAATTTTAATATAAAGGACACAGTAAAATACAAGTCATTTGATTTTTTAAAAAAATCATTAATTTTAGTCAAAAATATTTTAAAGTCTAATTTTATTGATATTAAAGGTTTCATTTAACAGAAATGATAATACCTACATTATCTGATGTTTAACCCCTTAACAATTGGTTAATTTTCAAGAAAACGGTCATAAAAGTGCCATTTTTTTGGCTTTTGTATTTGTAATACGTATTTGATTAGTGCTGCAACTAGTTTAAAATAAACTAACTGTCTACAATTACCTTAAAAATATACTGGCACTGCCAACAGGTGTGTAAAATGAGAAATAAAATTTTTTCCGGGGAAAAGAAATGAATTAGATTTATCTTATTGGCGCGTTACTACTGATCACTCCAGCCCGTCAATATCACGGAAGCGAGAAATAGCGGGCGAAAACTCACCCCGTCATTTTCACGGGAGCGAGAAGGAAGGGGTTAAAACAGATTAATAAATATAAAAAAGTTACTAAATGTGGGTAAAAGTTATGTCAAACTTTTATATTAAAATTTTTAAATTAGTTATAAATAAAATGGTTGATTGTTTAATCCAGTGATTCCCAAAGTGGTCTATCCCAGGGGTAGACGACAACCTGCAAGGGGTCCATGTCAAGTGAAAAGAAATTATAGGTTCATGAAATGAAAATGGGGATCAACGATAGTGGATCTCATATTAGCAGATCGTGACTTTAATTTTGGCATTTCATAAATGGAATCAACATACACTGATAGTACCTATTTACTTACATTAGACTACCTTATAATATAAAGACATATACATAATAAAGACATTTACATTCTACATAATTTAAAATAGTAGCTATGAAGTAAAATTTTATTAAATCTTAAGTTATTAGAATTATTTTCTGATACATAAAATTGATGCCAAAAGTCTATAATTTATAATTAAAGCATCAGGTTCATCCCTCCCACTAAAAGCATTTATTTATTGCTTAGTTATTCTATATAATAGATACTAAATTTTAATTTGTTTCGTTTTAATTTGAATTTAATTAATAAATGTATAAAATTAACATGTGTTTTTTTTTCTTAAGTTTTTCACACTACACTTCACTACAGTTAGAAATTTAAATCTTTTACAGTGAGTAGCACTATACCAGCAGTCAAAAATACATTTGAAGTTGATGAATTTACAAAAAAATCAATATCAGGTAAGCAGGGGGTTGACCCAGAACCGAAAAACAAGGCAAGGGAGACAAAAAAGTTCAGGAATCACTGGTTTAATCTCTTTCTTAATTTTAACTTTAAGGTAGGGGTGCACCAGATTGACCAATGAAGGGGTCTCCTTCCGATCCTTTTTTGTAAGAAATTTTTATTGATAAGAGAAAAAAAATCTGTTAAATTCTCTCCACACTCAGTTTTTGCAATTATTCATTGTAAGTTTATTAGCATTAATTGTTACTTTTCTTGTAGTTAATTGTTAGTTCTTTTTTCTTTTTTTTCGTGGTGAGCGTCTTTCCGTAAAACAAAAAGTTATCTAAAAGAAAAAAGCTCTGAGAAGAAACGATTATTCTAATTATTTGAGGAGAAGTAATTTTTTATCTGTGTATAAAATTGTCGAAAGAACAGCCTAAACATTTAAGAGAATTAAAAGTTGCTTAAATCAAATCATAAAAAATAATATCATATGAAAAATAAGTATTTATTTCTTTTGTCCCTTTATGTTATTAATTGCTAAACTTCCAGCTACTGCATTGAAATAGTGAATATTTGAAGGTAAAGACATGCGTTTGGTATATTTAAAAAATATATAGTGTTATTTCTATTATATAGATTATTTTAATTAATAAAATTTCTTAAGATGGGATAGTTTTAAATTCGCCCCATCATAATCTATGATCAAAACTTAACTAATTTTAAAGGTTTTTTTCTGAAATTAACAGAAGTGAATTATCATAATACAGAAGTGAATTATCATAATACAGTAGGCGCCGTATCGGAATTTCCGAAAGAGGTCCGGTGAGTGTATCTAAACTTAGCTTCAAAGAAAATAATTACAACAGTAGAAAAATTTAGAATCTATATTTCATTTTAGTGAATGTTTGATTTAGTACAAAAATCTTATTGTAATTGAATAATTTACTATGTCATCAAAATGTTAATCAAACGTTTATTTATGATCTCTGAGAATCGAGGGTGAAGGGCTAAGGACTCTTTTTACACCCCTCAGAGGTTCTCTTGTAACATCATTCATATAGCAGGGGTGATTGTGAGCCCAAGTCAAAATTCCGGAAAATTTCTTGAGTTTAAAAAAAAAAAAAAAACAGTTTAAATTGAAAAATTAGAAAAAAATTTAAGCAAGTTTTTTTTTCCCTTTTTCTCAATATTTCTTGGTTTACTTAAAATATATTTAAAATTTTACACATACCTATACCATTTACATATACCTATGATGACCTGGAGAAGCAATTAAAATTTACAAATATGTCTTTCTTTCTTGAGTTAATGATTATAACAACTATTTACTGATAAAAAATGAATATTAATCATGAATATAAGCTTATAAAGTATCTGGCTCTCCCTTACAAACTAATAACTTGTGTTTTTAAGTTCCACCTTTGAAAATTTGATTTTCGGAAACTTCTGCGATCAATGATTTTTTGAAACGTCTGGACCTTCGATCTCCGGAAACTTCCGGATCACTGCTAGCGAAAAATACGGAAATCCGGATATTTTCCGGACCACAATCAGCCCTGATATAGACATTGCTGATGACCTTTCTTTAGTTGAAATGTCGGTACCGTGGTTATATGATGTAAATGTCCGCTTTTTCGATGGACTGAGGTATTTTTTGCTTTGGGTAAACACGTTAAAACCTGTTACAGGTAAAAACCTGTTTACCTGTTTGAAGGGATGCCACAGAAAAAAAAGGAACAAAATAGTTGCTAGCCTAAAGCATCAAAATAGTTGACGAAAACTATGAAAATAGTTGCCTAAATAAAAACAAAAATAAGATTAAAATTTTATTAAATGACTTAATTGTCATATACCATGATCTATTTAGTCATGTTGGTGGCAAATATGATAATTTTTATATAAACATTAGTGTTCTAGCAATAAATTTCTATATCAAAAAAATTTTTATATTTGCAGAAAATTAAATACTTTGAATTACTAGAATTCTTTCAAAAAAAATATTTTTTATTAAAAAAAACATACTTTTCCTTAAAAATTTTTAGTTTAACTAATAATTGATTCAGCAAGTATTAGAAAATTATACATACATATATTGTGAAAAGTGATGATTCAAATTCGAAATTCTCACATTGTTATATCGCATTAAAAATTGGGTTTTCTAAAATCATGCAGAATTTTGTAGTAATAACAGCTGAAAAGGCGATGGAGAAACAAAATAGATTTACAACGGAATCCTGTTCACATTAAGCGCATTTAAAAGTGATGACTCAAATTTGCAATTCAAAAATTTTTTTTTGTGTTCAGAAGAAGCTGCTGCAGGTTGTCAACCCAATTTATAATTTCTTTTTTAAAAAAAAGAAAACATAGCTAAGAGCACAGAAAAGTCTCCTAATAGTCTCCTTTTCCTGAAAATAGTTTCTTTTTTAGCCTTTTTAAGCAAAAAAGTTGGCATAGTCGCCTCAAGTCAAAAACAGTTGTAAATAGTCGCATTTAAGTCACCACTGGCAACCCTGTATTTGCGGGTGCAATTTGATTTTCATTGCTTTATTAGTTCTAAAAATAGGACTAAAATTCAAAAAGTGAAATTAATATGAAAGGGTCCAAACTATGGGTTCCCAGAGTGCGGCTATATTTTCAAAGTTAGGAATGCAAATGTGTGAAAAGATGTTTATTCAGAGAAAATACGTGCCCGATTTTGTAATTTAATGAATAGTTAGAAGAAAATAATTTGCATAATTCCCCAGAAACCATTAAGATTGATACGTGAATCAAAGGAAAGTTATTCAGGGTTTGCACACATATACGTGTGAGAAGATGGGCTCTCATGCATAGCTCATCAGACTGACAAAGGCAGGGGCATACGGGGCAGTTGCCCCAGGCCCCACATCAGAGGGGACCCCAAAGAAGTTTTTGCCCTCGGTAGCCCCAAATAGTCTAAGTCGGCCCTGATCAGACTTTGGATTTTCTCGTTATTTTAGCCTGTATTAATTTATGTAAAACAATAAAATGTTTAGCATTTGAATGTAATTGAAAAAGATTTTATTGTAATAGTTTGCATAATATGTTTGTTTGCATATCTTATCGTTTTTTGCATTGTTTTTCTTGTAAAGAATTAACTTCTATTTTCCACAAAATAAAAGATTTTATTATTTGGAACTTGTTACTTATTTTAAATAATTCAAGTAATGTGCAAGATTGTTTGTTTTGACCATGCAGCATTACATTAGAGATATTTCCCAGACGGGTTTAATTTACGGTCAATAAGCGTTAGCAGGGTTTCAAAATTTCATAGTTTACGAAAGTCCAATGGTTCTGAGATACGCACAAACAATAGTAATACCCTTCTATATTGTGTTTCATCTATAAAAACTAGTGAATTTGTAACACCAGAACTCTGTGTAGCATTTTAGCACAAATTTATTTTTCTGCTTCTAACTAATACTTGCAATACATAACTTCTTTTTTTTTGTTGTTGTTAACGCAACCTTAAAAACATTTTCAAGAAAATTAATTTTTTGTTTAAAACATAATAAATAAGGGAAATAAAAATACAAAATTTTACCAAAGGATCTGGAAAATCAACTGCACCTTGTATCACAGTAAGCAAAATGCGTTCAAAATTCTGAGTATCTATTAGACAAAGAAAAAATAATTTGTTTGAAATGATTCAAAATTTATTCTAAAAAAAGGTTTTGCCAATTTTCCGATCTACATTTTTGTTTTAGTTAAGAGTAAAATGGCTTACATTAAAAGAAACTTAACAGTGGTTAATCCTCACTTATTACAAAAGATCAATTTTATTTTTAATGACAATAAGAAAAATCTACTCATTTTGGAGTAGATTTTTCGAGGATACATTGTTGTTGATGCATTGTATCCCTTTCGAGGATACAATGCATCAACAACAAAAAAGTGACACTCTATCTTCTAAACTAATTATCAGCGCCATATGGAAAAATCCAGTAGATTTTACGAAATATAAATTTCATGATAATTGTTGCAAAATATAAAGATTTTACACATAGAGAATTTTAGGGATTTTTATAGTCATCAAAATAGAAAGAACTGAAATATTTTCCATTTATGATTTCACATTAAATGTTAACATTTTATGATGTTTATACATAATTTTGATTAGTATTTGGCATTTCATTGATAAAAGATAGTTAACTGAATTTTATAAATGGGGCTTGCTTCCTTACGTATTAGTGACACTTATTTAAATATTCAAGAAAGAAATAATCCTTACAAAAATTCTATTTCAATAGGGATTTTTTAAGGAAACTTACTCAATTTTAAGGAATCTTTGAAAATGTAAAAAAAACAGGAGAATTTTTATTGAACCAGTAGACCAGGAGAAATCATCAAAATCCAGTAGTCTACCGGAAAATCCAGTAAAGTGTATAAGTAATCTTAACCATAGCAAAAAAACATTTTTCTATTAGTAGCAGTTGAATTCCATGCCAATTGAAACCAGTAGTAGAATTCCAAGAGTAACAGAGGGGAAATCACACAGGTATTTTATCATAAAAAATGTATTAAATATATGTAAAAACAAAAAATTTTGCAATAATATGCTACTTTAAGGTGCAATGTTTAATTAAATGTCATGATATTTCCCTGTAACTATTTGTCAAATTTGTAAAATGTCCCCTCTGTTACATTGCATTTTTTGAAGTTAATAAAAATGTGTTAGCAATTTAAAAAGTTTTATAATAATTTATTTTACCTTGAAATGTTATAATTAGAAGAAAAAAATTACAAATAATGTTTAGGATGTTCCAAATCACAGAATATAGTGAAAATAACAGTGCAGGTCAAAAATGTGGGATTTTCTTTGTCCCCTCTGTTATGGACACTTTTAATTACCTGGCAATTAAATTATGAGGCTCTTTTATTATATTATGCAATTAAACTAAACACTGCATCTTAAAGTAGCATATTACTGCACAATTTTCTGTTTTCACATATATTTAATAAATTTTTTAGGATAAAATACCTGTATGATTTCCCCTCTGTTACGCTTGGAATTATACAGCAGGGAAATTCCCCGCTGAAGTGAAATATTTGGAACGGTTTGATTTCAAGAAAATTATTCCATTTAATAATGAGGACATTTTTTGTTTGTTTATAATTCAATGCTTAGCTTAACACTATATTGTTAGTGATTGCATAACTTTAGATCAGCTTTTCATGTTCTTAAATGCAATCTGAATTAGATGGCTTTTTCGCAACAATTTTTTTTTCTTATTGAAACAGGGTACATAGCCAAATCTTTCAACAAAAAATAAGTACTTTTTAAGCACTCAAAAATACTATTAAGCACTATATAGATTAACAAAATGCAAAATAATTTTCAACGACTTTACATGAATTACATAAAATAACTAGTTTCTAATAAAGATTCTTGATTATATTAGTCATTATAAAATGGAGAAATTTTTCGGTTTCATATCAGAGGGTGGAAAATGAAGCCTGAAATTGTGAATATCTTGCAAAATGCTGCACATGAGAGTACAAGAATCTCGCCGAACCCAGCTTGGTAGACTAACGCGCGGACTCGCAAGCATTTCATCTAAAATGTAAAACGGTTAGTGCTTTTATACGCTACCGTCAGAGGGTACGCCGAAATGAATTGCGGTGAAAGCGATGAAAAGAACAATGTGAAAAGCACGCTTTTGCATAATACATGGCGAAAATAGACATGGTAAAAAAAATCTCGAGCATGGAAAATTAAGCACTTTTTAAAAACACCCAAACAAAAAGCACCATGTAGAAAGTATCATATAAGCCTGGGAAGTCAAAAAAGCAATGGAGGATTTTTTAATTAAATAATGATGTTCTTGATTTGCAAAGTAAACAAAATCATCCTGAACTTAGTAATTTTGAATGACATCGTTAAAACTTAAAAAATAAATCGAATAAAAAAAAAACTTAAGAACTAGAAGACCAAATTTGTCACAACCTTCAGAGTATACTTACAAAAAGAACTATTAAAATATATATTATTGTACCTCAGACGGGTAGGACCCCTACCTTGTGATACTATGACCTCTGAAATATTGTTGGTGACAATAGCAGCAATGAAGAGAAAATAGCTTCGTTGAAGCAAGTGCCGTTCATTTTGTGCGGGCTGATCATTTTCATCAATGGGTAGGGAAAGAGCATTGAATATGGCACTCACAAAAGGCAAGAAGATTTGATGAACAAATGGTACAACATCTTTCTAAAATAACATAAATTGCATTTTGGCAAATTATAACAAAACAAAATGATTGAATTTCATTGCACAAGAGTAAAATTTAGCTATATAGCACCAATGCCGTGAAATAGAAATGTTAAGCAGCAAAAATTGAATTTTTATAAATTTTTTTTTGTTTTATAGTGTTACACTTCAGAAAATTTAGTAATTTTTCAGTTATAAAGCAACATAATTAAACAATTTTGCGTTTTTGCTTTGAATTAAAATTCACTAGTAATAGTTACAAGCTAAATAGTAAAGTTTATAAGGATTTTGATTGTTCAAATGCTTAACAATTTAGCCATCGAATTGCCAGAAAAAAGTAGCGTTTAAGAAAAATTAACTTTCTAGTATTTTCGAAAACTGTGGTATTACACAAAAGTCTAATTAAATGTAATGAATTATTTGAATTTAATAAATAAATTGTAGTAAAATTATTACATCATATGTATAAAATAAAATATAACACAAAACCTGAGCACACAAAAAAACCTGTTTTTTGCACAAAACCTGTTTTTTACACACAAAAGCAGTGCAAATGAAAAAGAAAAATTGAAATAACTATGAGCATTAAAAAAACTTAAACATCAAGCATTAAAAAAACTTAAAAATAAAAGATTAAAAAAAAATTATCAAATATGTACTTTCCAGGGTTCAAACACAAAAATAACACTTTTCCATGTATTCCAAGGATAGACAAAGAAATTCAATGAAATTTGTATTTAATAAAAATGTAAATTAGAATTATAAATAAAATCGCAACTCTAAGAAAGCCTTTATATTTTATATACTTTTATTTAAAAAAAATTCAGGTGATTTAAATTAAGCTGACTCTGATTTGAAAGTAATAAAATTGTCAGAACTAAAAACATGACTGAAGGGAAATAAAATGAAGGGCAATATTAAATAGAAAAGTTTTTATTGCAGAAAAAATAAAAGTATATAAATAATCTGTATATAATTAAGGTTAAATCACCGCATGAACATTTCGAAAACAAAACTGCAATAAACAATTAAATAACCTAATATATTAGCATCCATAAAAAAAACTTTAATATGGAAAAGATAAGCACCAATAATATTGCAAAATTTAATTGAACGATACTAATTTTTTAAAAAAAATAACAATAAAAACATATTTTTAACACCTAATATCCTAAAACCATCCTACAAAGTAACTGGAAAATATATACATAACCCATATGTAAGTAATCCATACTTATTAAGTTAAATTAAATAGAATAAATAATTAAAAATTAAAGATTTTTAACAACAGACAAGCAAAAATAAACAATAAAAATCTAATATTTTTAATCCTTAGAAATGAATTGTTCTAAAATATGAAACAAAGCGGCAAGAAAACTAAAGATAGGAGAGAACTTATTAATCATTAAAATAAAATAACAGCTTTTTTAAAACTAAGAAAAAAAACTGATTTTTAAAAAAATATCATACAAATAATCTTGTTTTAATCAAAATTAAATTGCATTTAATCAACTGTTTTTATATTTAAAAAAATGATCATAAATAAGAGGGATAAATAGATAGAAAAATATAAATTAAGATTTTAAAAACAGTGAAATTAATCAAAAAAAATATTTAAAAAACTTAATACTAAATAATTACGATAAATAGTAAAGCAAAACACGAAATAAATAAATAAATACGTTAGTTGGTTCATTTAATTGAAGTTAAGTCAAATTACAACAAGCTAAATAAAACTAAATTATAATAAACTAAAGATTAATTAAAATCCCCAAATTAACTAATAAAAAACAAAATTAATAATTAAAGAAACAAAATATATTCTAAATCTAATTATAAGGAAAAAGGAAGATGATGAAATTAAAGGGAAACTTATTAATCAAAATAAATTAAAATAACACTTAAAATTACCAAAAGGAAAATGCAACATAAATACTAACAACATAGCAGATTATAATAAGATCAACTAAATTTTAAAAAAATTTTATCTTAAAATTCATAAGTAAGAACTAATTTTTTGAAAATAAAAATTTTTTGTGATAAGAAAAAACTCATAACATAGTGGAATCAAAAATGTAAAAAGAGAAAGCTGCAATCTGCTTCATAAAATAAATGTCTGCTTTTAGTAATAAATAATTGAATTAATAAACAATCTTCTGCTTTTATTTCTTTGGACAAATTTTAATGAAAGCAGTTGTGATTTCACATCAGGCAAAACTTGCAACTTCCACCGAATCAGTATTAAATCAAGCAAAAAATATTGTTTCTTTAATTAATCATCATCATCCGAGTTGGCCAGGCAGCCCAATGTGGGCCGATACCTTCCTCTGAAGATTTCTCCATAATGACTTCCGATTTATCTTTGATCTCCAATTCTTTTCAATTATTGCAAGAAAATCAGACTCCACCAAGTCAGCTGCTCAACCGCGGCCTTCCCCACTTTCTTGTTCCAGTGGGTTTAAAAAGCAGCATCTTTTTTATTGTATTGTCATCACTCATTCGGTTTACCATCCAATTCATTCTATTCATTTTTATGTATTTAATAATATCGGGTTGTTTATAACTCTTGTACAGTTCAAAGTTAAATCTCCCTCTCCAGTTATTGTTTTCATTTACACCACCAAGTATAATCCACAAAATCTTTCTCTTAAATATTGCGATGCAATTTTCCTCCAGTTTTTTCATTGTCCAAGCCTCAGAAGCATATGTCAAGACTGGCCTGACAAAAGTTTCGTAGAACTTTGTTTTTCTAGAAAGAAACTTAGATTTTGTAAATCTTCTCATCACTATTTGCCAGATAGAGTCATTTTGTTGTCAATAGTAATAATTGATCCTAAGTAAGTAAAACTCCTTACTTTTTCAAATCTATACGAATCTATTTCGAGGCCTGGGGCTCTGTTTCTTGATAATAACATATATATTCTGTTTTCTCTATATTTATGAGTAAGCCCATTTGTCTTGCAGCCACTTCAAGGGCAAAAAATGCCTCTTTCAGGGCAGGAAGGGAATTACATGAATATCATCAGCATATGCAAGCAGTTGTACTGCGACCACAGGTATTGATGTTTGAATCAAGAATAACTCTCTCAAGTGCAATATTGAAGAGAAGAGAGAGAATCTCCCTGTCGAACACCTGTAAATGGGTCAAAACTTAATNGTTTTTACTTGGCCTATTTCCTAAAATATGCTAAAAAATAAATAAATTATGTTCATAATAGTAAAATTAAATTAAAAAACAAGTTTTCATAACTTTTCATTTGAAAGGTCCCATGTCCCCTTAATGAGTTTTGAAGGCATTTTAAAAGTATTTATTGCTTCAAAAAAAAACTTTTATTAATACTATCAAAAGCAGCCTTGAAATCAATAAAAAGATGTTTTGTTAATTAATATCTAATAAACACAGAAGATTAAAAAAAAAATTTGTTCGTAATAATTAATGTATTATCCAAATGTTATCCCCCACAATTTGTAGAACGTTTTTGCAAATCACTTTTTCCCAAACAATTGCCGGTACAATTTGAACATAAGCCAACAAACTACAAGATTTCAGAAAAAACTTTTATCAAGAGAAGTTCAATAAAGAATGACATCAGAAAACTTTTGATTTGACAAAAATTTATTAGCAATGAGGTGGAAAGCACAGAATTGTGATATAACAAATAATAATCTCAATAAGTGTAACTTCCGAGTTTCCTAGCGTTACGGTCAGCGATGTAACTTGTTAGTTGTAAAAAATTTTATTAATTTACGTACAGACCTTAATTTTTAAAAACATAGTATGCAGTTATTAAACCATAAAAATAGTAACTTAATAATAGTTAGAACTTAAGAAAAAATTTTAAACGAAAAATTGTTGAACACAAGTATATTGTTGAAAATTATATTGTTAAACACAAGTATAATTTTGTAAGAGGACAACACACTATTTCTTTTTTCACATTTCGTAAACAATCCTCACATAAAAAAGTGAAAGAAAAATTTCCCAAAAGTGAATAGAAAATATAAAGAGCATTTCTTCCCTCTGATGTGTGAAAAAGGTATCTCTTGAGTATAATTAAGGAGGGGAAAAAATCTTTCAAACATTTCTGCATCAAATTTTATACTAATGTGTTTGCCTCAGTAGTTCATCAGTAAATAATTGGTTTACAATGAACTTACATTGTGATTTTTCCGAAAAAATTTATTTTCCATTTCGAAAAAAATTGGGCATAACAAGGGTTTTGAGAAAAAACTCGACATAGGAATTCAAAGAAGCATGTAATGTCAAAGGGAGAAATATTTTTTTCACATAAACCTGGTTTTTGAGAGAATACTAACTGTATATTTTAGTGACTTAAAGTATTTGTTTTTAAAAGTATCAATATTGACAGATGCCATGTTTAGGAGGAGTAATTATATGTGACTGTGAGCCCAACTCAAAAATCCTGAAAATTTCTTGAGTAAAATAATTAATGACTTATTTAAAAAAATTAATGTCTTTATAAATTTAAATCATTGATATTATCTAAAAATGAAATTCTAAATAAATTATATGCAGCATAATTTAAATGAATAATTATGCGTAAGTTTTCTTTAATCTCTAATCACATTTATTATTCTACCAGAAAATATATTTACAAATAAAAGAGACGCCAAGTGTAAATTCTAATATTTTTAAATAAAATATACAAGAATTTTTATATACAAATGTGATTGATGATTTCTTAAACTTTCTGAACCTCGGATTTTGGGAAACTTCCGGATAGTGGTTAGTGAAAAATCCTGATTTCTTTCTGGAGCACAATCATCTCTGTCTATATAAATCAAAATTCCAATGTAACACAAAGCCTCATGTTTAAATGATCGTAATTGAAATCATAAGTAAGAGGATTACTTTAAACTTGCAAATTATTTGATTGATGAGTGGAATGAATTCCTGGATACTCCGAATGTCTGAAGTCTTGAGCAACTGTTCAGCAGCCAGGGGAAAATACGGCAACACCTCACATTCTAAACAGACAACCATCCTATGAAGATATTGACGAACCGCAGACTGTAATGTTGCTTGCTCATATGGAAGCTAAAAAACACATTCATTGGATTAAGAAACATCATCAACTGTCCAGACATTTTGCGACAGTTCCGTTTTTGTAAAATTGTGAAAAAATTACTCGTATTTTGTGAATATAAAATAAACGTTAAGTCACTATCTTTCAACCAGGGCCCCGCTTTTGTGAATGTGTGCAAATAGGGTCCTGTTACTGCAAAAAAACTTTTTTAAGGAGTTTTTAAATTGTAAAGACATACAAGATTATGCTCAACACTGTAAAATTATAATAAAAAAAATTTAATTTTAAGAAATAAACAGCAATTGCAGCTATTAAATTAGAGATGCAACATACAAATATTTGGTATCAAGTTTATACTGCTGAACGCAGAATATTCATTTGGGACGAATAAAGGAAGAAGCGTCTACCGAAGACAAAACTTAGCTCGTTTACATCTGTCTTTTTCTCCCCCCCCCTCCTGGGAAGGCTTTACTCGATTAACAAAACAACAAAACAATAATGAAGATAAACAAATTTGTGAAGGGTCCGATTAAAAGATAAATTATTTAGTGAAGGGTCCGTTTTTAAATTAAAATATTTTGTGAAGGGTTCGTTTTTATGAAAATATATTTTGCAAAGGGTCTATTAACGGACCCAAATTTCTTCTAAACAGACCCCTGATAGAGGTTAAGAAACATTTTGTCCAGTAACATATTCACTTTTTTTTAAAAGTCTTTTTACATTGATTGCTGGTCAAGAGGACCACTGATCATTTATTTTCAGGGACTCCAAATTGAAGCGCAACTAATTTGTTAATGGTGCCAGTTTAAGATGAAAATTAAGTATCACATAGCTGAAATGTTATTTTTAGCAGTCAAACTTCAGGTGTTACACAACACATGCAAAATATTGTTATGTTTGTATGTCTTGAATGTTATGTTTTTTAATATGATTTATCACTAAAGGTTGTATTATTTCTATTAATTAGTTATGGGCACAATATATTTTCCTTTTGGGCACTGCGTTTCTAATTTTAATAAGTTCATTCTTTATTTTAATTGATTTTCATTTCTACTGCACTCTCCATCTAAATCCCTGCTTGAAAGGTGTGATTGGATGAAGCGCGGAGGAATACATTCCCTGCTTGACTGTCCTAGAAGCGTAGCTGGTATTTCGGCCCTAAAAATACCTTGATTAGGATAAGTTTTCTTTTCTTTTATGTGCCCATTTTTTATTTGTATTATGATATTTTAAATGAAAATCTTTAAATAAGTATTAGAACTGAAATGTGTAGCAGTAACTACCTTTTTTTAAACGTAACCTAACTTGAATTATGATTAAGTTATTTGAAATAAATGTTTAACCTAGAATATCAGTATAATAATAATATAGAATGAGAAATTCAGAAATCGCGAAAGTTTAAAAAATAGTTCACTGTAGGAATGCTTTTTCTTTCATTTTTTTTCTTTAAAGAACACCATGTTTTACATATACTTATTTGAGTACCTCTTTTTTAAGAGTCCTATTCGCATGATTCGTGATCTATATTAGTTACTGCGCGGATTTTACGTTTTTTAATTTATGTACGAATCTTAATTTACTATCATTTAATTTATTTACGAATTTCAATTTGTGTAGTGATTTATGAAATTCGAAAGAGGAAATAATTAATGCATTTTTCTGCTTACAAAATGCGAGAATATCGCATATAAAATTAGAATTAAAAAAATATTACTTTAACAAGTAAAAATTTTTATGCGTTTTTATTCTATACTTTTTCCTGTAGACACAATGTTTTTAAAATGTACAATGTACTTTAAATGAGTAATTGTTATAATCAAAAGTATTTTAATGCAATACAGTCGAACTCGTTTATAACGAGCTCGGATTTAACGAGAACTCGGATTTACCGAGGGAAACGAGAATATTTGGTTGGATCAATGTTAAGTCTATGGAACAGAAGTCGCTTTTAACGAGCAAGACCCGGTTTTAGCGAGCAATATTTTTCTGTCTGACAATCTTTTTTCTCATCTTTCTAGCCTTTCTGTCTTATCTTTTTTTCAAAATGATAAGAAATGCGTGAAATAAAAAAAAAACCTCGAACTGAAATTTAATTGCCCTTATCGCTCTAATCTTTTGCAGGTTGGGGAGGTTAGTTGTCATTAAATTAAGAAAAGTATTTAATTAAATTAATTAATGTAATTAAAGTAAGTAAATATCAATTAAATTTTAAGTAAACTCAATCATTTGACCTCCCAAGCCCCCCTCCCTCTTCTGGTTGCACGCCTGCCTTAAGGATCCGTTTATTACGAGCACTCGGATTTAACGAGTGCAATGTTACGGTCCCTTTGTGCTCGTTATAAACGAGTTCGACTGTATATTAGTGCTAGGGTAGTTTGTCGCCTAAAGCCCGTAAACAAAAAATTTACCGCGGGGGTTACTCATTAAAAGCGTACCTGGGCAAGAACGCTAAACATTTTAATGTCAACATTTAAAGGAGAAAAATGAGTTCACCTCCCGGCTTTTAGATCAAATTTGTCAGGTAAAATCTTTTGGGTGATCAGAAGACGTGGCTCTTCTATTTTTAAAGATAAAACTTATTTGCACAGCTAAGGAATTAGTAAGTGAACAATCCAAAAATTTTAAGTGCTAACTGCTAAAACACTTTTAAATATGTAGGAAAATATTTGGATCCAGAATCAAGCGTCACTAACAACCTCTTAAGTTTAAGCCAATTATTTTTACTTCCTAGTGACAATATTAAGTCTTACGCTCAGTGCATCTTTTATATAAATACTAAATCTTAAGTAATAATATATATTTTATTGCTTATTACTTGATTACTTCTTATCACTGAAATGCTTTGAGGATGTAAAAGTGCATTCGAATTTCACAAAACTGGTTAAAGTCATGAACTTATTAGGCATTTATTAGGGAGATCAGAAAGTAATGTCGTTTTTTTTCTTTTTTTAATCAATAATGTATTCACCATGGTTAGCAACAACCTTTCAATGCGGGATCGAAAATGAATCAAAATGGATTGAAAAAATTAATTGGTTTTTATGACTAACAAATATTTAATGCGTCAAAACGACTTTCCCATCCCCCTAACATTTAGAGTAAAAATAAACTTAGAATACAAAACTGAACAAATATTTTTTTTTAAGAATATCTAAGTGGGGAAATTTATGCTATGTCTATTTAGCAGGGCAGATTGTCTTCAACATGTCTGCTGAAGTTAAATGATTTATTTCAAGCTATTTCTGTAAAATAAGTCATTCATAATTTAGGTCTCTTGCAATAAAAGATATAAATAAAATAAAGATCTCAATGGGCACACAGCTGCCAACAAATATAGGGAGAAAATCCAGTAGATTTTACGAAATGATATAAATTTTTTGATCATTGTTACAAAATGTACTAAATATTTTACACATACGGAATTTTAGAGATTTTCATCGACATCTAATAAAAAAAACTGCAATATTTCCGAGTTATGATTAACATTAAATGAACTTAAAACGTTATGTATTATGTTTATGTATAGCGTTATGTAATTTTAAATAGTAATAGGTATTTAATTCATCAAAGATAGTTAACTGATATTTAACTATCTTTTTATAAATGAGGCTTGCTTCTTTTTACATTAGTAACGCTTATTTAAATATTCAAGCAAGCAATAATCTGCACAAAACTTGTATTTTTATAGGTGCCTTTTTTAAGGAAACTTATTCAATTTTAGGGAATTTTCTAAACAAAAACCAGTAGAAGTTTTATTAAACCAGTAGAGTTGGCAGCTATGCAATGTGTACTGAGATGTCTTTATAAAAACTGATCCCAAGTCATGTCTTCAAAATGGCTGTTACGAGAATGTTACCTTAATTTACAATTGCTAAAAGGAAAACATTTAATAATTGAAAATAATGAGAAACATACATTTAGGGCACCCAAGAAAACTTGTAAGGCTTGTAAATAGACTTCAATACAACCATTTGATTTCATTGTTTGTTGATTAGAGAAAGCTTTGCTGGTTCGACTGAAACATAAAATAAAATTACTTTTTCTTTTTTAAGCATACACAAAAATAAATGTCATAATTTTAGTTTAGAAGGAAAAAAAATTTACCTATTTCAAGTATATCAGCATCATTTTTATTTTAAAAAAATAACCCTTAAGTCATGATAGTTACTATTGTTTAAAAGTGTAATTTGAGTACGATCAAGCTGTTAAGGAAAATGAAGAATTCTTTCAACTCTTTTAGAATCAGATTCTATTAAGCATTTGATCAAAGATATTCAGTCGGATGAATATCAAATTATTTGAATATTCACATGATTTGATCAAAAATTTCCATGGATGTCTTCAAATTAGGCCCACTAGATAAAATCTATTTTTACACCCAAGCTGATTCTCAATTTTTATTCACATTTAAAATAAAATAAAAAATTTAGCAAGAAAAAATAGGAAATAATGTAAGAGGATTTTGGAAATAATTTTTGAGTTAAATTTTATCAATAGCAATAATTAAATTGTTATAATTTTTATAGTATATTTTAATAATAATACTAATGAAAAATCAAAATCAAAATTTAACTTGTTAGTAAATAAAATAACATATATAAAATGCATAGTATAAAACATATACAGTGGTAGCCAAAAGTGTGGACATATTTTGAAAGTTTCATGTTTTTTAACTTTGTGTGCTTGTAGAATATATTAATTTTCACTTAAATACAAACGTTTATCTATCAAATTGAAGGTAATTTAATGTAGAATTTAATAATAAATACAGTATTACAATATCTGTATTACAAAAAAAGTTATGCAACTAATAGCATGATCTATTTTAGATTTGCATTTTTTAAAGTCATACTTACACATAAATCAATACTTAGTAGGATAACCCTTATTTTTCAAGACAACTTCACAGCATCTTTTGATCAAGTGAACGAGTGTTTGGAGTTCAGCTTTCATAATCACATGGTGCCAAGAATCAATTATAGCTTCAGTAAGTTGTCTTTTATTGAATAGACGGTTTTTTCGTACAAGAATTTTCAAACGCCGCCACAAATTTTCAATTGGATTGAGATCAGGGCTGTTTCCTGGCCCTGGTAATATATCTATGCTTTTATTTTGAAACCATGCTTCGCATACTTTTGCTGTGTGTCATGGAGCTGAGTCCTGCTGAAAAATAAATGGTGCGTTGTTGGGGAAGAAATCCCTGGTGGAAGGTATCAATTTTGGTTTCAGGACAGTTCTGATGTATTTTTTGACATTTAGGATGCCATCAAGCACTTGAATTCGGCCCACACCATCTGCAGACATACATGTCCAAATCATGACATTTGTTGGGATTTTTGTAGTTGCTCCAATGCAATCGGGATGAAGTGCTTCACCTACTCTACGCCTCACATATTTTCTACCATCACTACCAAAGAGCAATATTTTACTCTCATCGCTCCAGATTACTTGCTTCCATTGATTTTCTGACCATTTAATGTGTTCTTTTGCCCACTTAATTCGTTCTTTGCGCTACTTTTCAATTAAATATGGTTTTTCCTTGGAATTCTAGCTTGTAGTCCAAATCCTGATAACCCTCTTTTTATTGTTCTTGAACTTACTGCAGTACCCACTGCATTCGTTTCACATCTAATGGCATTTGATGAAATTTTTCTATCTTGAAGGCATAGCCGCAGGGTTCGCCAAGTGGGCCCACTTTGAAAAAACCCGCCCGGGTTTTATTGGGTGGGCCCACCTTGAAAAAACCCACTTGGAACGATAAGTGGGTTTTTTCAACAAAAAAATTTTTTTTTTTTTACTAGAACTTATTGTTTCACATTTATTTTTATATAATTTATTGTGCAGCATAAATTTGTCAAATAGAGTTGCATGATTTATATGATTAAGTTTTTAATATTAGTAAAGTAAAAGAAACTCAAATATTCATATAATTTTTATAGTAGGTGCTATTGAAAACTTCAAGTGGGTTTTTTCAAAAAAGTAATATTTTAATGATATTAAATCAAATAAAAATTTAAATAATATAGTCTGAAAAGATCAATTTTTCAACTATAGTTGCATGCTTTATATATTAATAAACAGGTAATATAATAC